>NC_056728.1:716400709-716700709 GCF_019279795.1 Protopterus annectens
AACTGGCATGTGTTTGACTTTTTTTGCCCATTTTTTCAGCCATATGGGAGGGATCCACTATATCACGTATGTCTCTGTAGTCATTTAACTGTGTGCACTGGGCAGATTGCTGTAATGTGGTTGGTTCCTGGAATAAAACGCATAAATACCAGATATGTGTGGACAACTGCTAAACTGAGATTTGGCCTACGTGTGTGAGCATGCCCAGTTCAGCTTTCCCATGGCATGTTGTCTGACATATGTCTCATTTATCAAAGTGTGTGAGCATGCCCAATGTGAGCTTTCCATATGTTGAACTCTGCAGCCCACCACATTTGTGGATGAGTGTGAACTTCAACAAAAATCTCGTTTATGGTTGTGTGTTGTGTGTCATGTTGTGTAGTTACTGTCCAACTGCTTTGTGTGTGAACACAACAGGGATTATACTGTGCCTGCAGGGTTTGCATGGGATACTTTGCATACAGTTGTCAACATCCTTTCATACTGACCTAACACTGTAGTACTGTATAGTGTACTGGTTCAGTACTTTGACTGGGGTGGACAGTATCCTGGGCTTTAGTCCTATCACTGCTTTACATTTCCATAGTGAGCACAACAGCCTGGTTAGGGGTCAGTTGTGCACATCTGACCATGTTGCATTATGTTCAGATATGAACTACTTAAATCAGGCTTGCCCAACATTGGTAGTGTATTCCACAACATAGGTGTACATTTGCAAACACTAGCGATGTGCCCTAGGCCATTTCTAATGCTAGTCGGAGAGTGTGTTTGTCCTTCGACACACATTGTAAATGTAGTTTGCCATGACATATGTCATGGTTAGTATACTGTGCCTCTGTCTACCTGTGACATCACAGTGATACCCAGGGTAAACCTACCATCTCCCATCCACTCATCAAGATTCCTCTTGAGGAGAATTGATGAGTGACTCTATGGATAGCCTGTACTGGGAGTTTACTCATGGGTGGGGGTGGCTTCTGTTTTATGGATCATGCAGTACAGCTTGTCCTATGTATGTCAGTGCTGGGGTTCAGGTCTCTCATGTAAATAGCTCACTGCCATTCAGATTGTACAAGGTGCAGCATGTTTATTGATACCAGCTTGGACATGGCTTTATACATCAGGCACAGCTTGCCTCTGGGTGGGCAGTATGGCAGTGTGTGTAGCTACAGTTTGTTTAATCAGGCAACACATGGCATCTGTGCAAGCTCTTTGGTACTCCTGGTGAGGTACTGTTGGGGACTTTACAGTTGATGGAGGTGTCTGCTGAGGTACATCCCACAGGGGCTATTGTAGTCAATTGTAACGCTGATGAAGGATGACTGCAGAGCCACAATGACCTCCCCTTATCTAGATCTGACAACCTTCATGATTAGGTCGGTATATGGTATGCTTCTGTAAACACTACAGCCACATGTTTGTCCAATGCAGGATATCTATCACCTTGTGTCCCCAGGTCTCTCATTACATGTTAAGTACGTAATGGGTTAACACCTATGTGGTAATTGGTGGGCACTTACTGTATATCCACAGGGGTTGACTATACACTTTTCTGCAATTAGCTTGCTGACATGGCTATGGCACCAGTTGTCTGTTCCTATGTGGCCCTTTTGTGGGATGCTTGTGTCAGCTAGAGGGTCACATATGGTGAGCAGTTTGTAGTCCTCTGCAAACATGTTCAGACACAGTCCTTCCATGTTGGCCTGTACCTATGGGACATATATACCAGACGAGGGAGGTCCCAGGACCAAGCCTTGTGGGATGCCAGTTATATCTGGTTTGTAGTCTGACATGGCTGCAGCATGTCTGACCATGTCAGTTCTGTCCTTGGTCTGGTTTGCAACCCCTCTACTGACATAGGGGTTTATATTTAAGCTGGTGAGCATATCTATAATGAACACATAGGGTATTGTATAAAAGCCTTTGCAAGGTCCAGCTATGCTGTGTGGACCACATTGCCCTCATCAATGACCTTAATGACTGTTTCATATGAGTCAAGCATGTTTAGGGGCAGGATCTGCACTTAAGAAAGTCACACTGGGTAGGGTCCGGTGTCAGTAGGTCACCAATATCTTTATGTCTGTGGTACATGCTGATCCTTTCCATAGCTGTGCAGACCGAGCTTCTCAGGATTCTGGGGTGGTAGTTTTCAGTATCCATTCAGGCAACACCTTTGTTGAGAAGGACCACTGTTGTTGTACACTGCTCTTTGGGTACATATCCTGTGGTAAGGCTGACACTGAGCAGTAGTGTGATTTGGCATTCCATTCTTCTTTGAGTCCATGTTGGACTCAGCCCAGGACACCATCTCATACTATTGCTGCTGTGTGTTTTGCTTTGTAGATGCTGGCTGTTACCTCAGCATCTGCAATGTCAGGGGGCCAGCAGTCTGCTGGGATAGATATTTTGCATTCGGGGGGGGGGTTGCACTGCACCTGTCAGGATGTACGTTGGCAATATGTGTGTGTGTTTGGTATGTTGTTTGTAATATTTGTGTGATTCAGAGCATATCTGTGAATTCCCAACACTGTTCCTAACATCAGTTCTGGAAGCCTTGGGATTATCCTTAGTGTCCTGTACAATTTGTATCCTCATAGGTTCATAGGTTCATACTAGGCTATCCACCCTAGGGCATTTGTAAGCCTAGCCAGAGTGTGTGTGTCTTTCGCCACCCCTTGCTATGTGAATATTATGGCCATTTATGATTTGCTTTGCTGTGCCTCTGTCTGGACGTGACACAGTGAAGACCCCCAGTGTAACTCTATGATCATCAATCCACTTGGCAAGATTCCTGTTGAAGAGTGTCAGTGAGGGGCTCTGCCTAACATGGAGTGGGATTCTGTTCCAGGGTGTGGGGAGCCTCTGGGTTACGTATCTGTCCCTTCAGCACATCCTATTTCATTATGTGTTGAGGGTGACATCTCTCAGTCTCACAGCTCCGATGGCTTTGAGTTTTCGGGGGTGGAGCATGTCCATTACTCCTGTGTTGGACATGGCCTTGTACAACAGGCATGCAATGCCTCTGTGTAGGCAGTATGTGACTGCATTCAGCTGGGGTGTCTACAGCCAGGCAGCATATGACATATATTTGAGACCCTTTATCCTCTTGGTGAGGTACCTTTGAGGTCTTTCTAACTGCTGCAGGTGTCAGGTAAGGTACATCCCAAATGAGGCATTGTACTAGATTATGGGTGTGATAAGAGAACAGTATAGGGGCACAATGACCTCTGTTGACGTAGATGTGAATCCTTTCATGATACGGTGTCCAATATAGACAGTCTTCCTAGCTACATTGGCAATGTGAGTGTCACATAACAGTTTACTGTCCACTTGTGTCCCTAGGTCCCTGATTACTCCTTCCATACATAATGGTTTACCACCTATGTGGTAATTTGTGAGTACCTTGTTTGGTATTTGGTGGGACATTCATACTGTCCAGTGTCTTCAGGACAGCTGGGTGGGGTTCCTGTGTGTGAGAGTGTGGTCTGTAGCATGCTACAGACTGTACAGCAGTCTTGCCTATGGTTAGTTGCACATGGGTGGACTCCAATGCCTTGTGCATTGTCAGTTACCTGGACATATGGGTGTCTGTGCTGAATATGGATACTCACCCTCCTTTTATGTTTTTTTCCATGTTTTGGGGCCATGACACATGATATGTGGTATAACCTGGTAGTGCTGGTGTGCTGTCAGGAGGCTTGCAGCAGGTTTCTGTCACTGCACAGACATCAATGTTCTCCATACTGGGGATGGCCTCAGGAGCATGCATAT
Organism: Protopterus annectens; assembly: GCF_019279795.1. Classification (NCBI taxonomy): domain Eukaryota; kingdom Metazoa; phylum Chordata; order Ceratodontiformes; family Protopteridae; genus Protopterus; species Protopterus annectens. The sequence continues at coordinate 716,404,481 of NC_056728.1, forward strand.
TGGGGTTTACACATCTGGCATTGGTCAGCATTACCCTTATGTTTCTTTCCATTTATGTTTTGTAGGGTGGTGGGTTAGTCTTTTCAGCCTTGCCTATGAAAGGCTCTATGGAGGTGGCAAAAGCCTTATCCAATATCCAGACGCCCAGGGGTAACAGGTGCAAGCCATCCCTGGAACAGCTGCGTGGCTTGTCAAGCTTGACATCCCAAGCAGACAGACATTGGATCCCCTTGGAATGACACCAGTAATTGTGCCACTTGTTATAACTGATCATTCCATGTTTGTACTGTGGCATCATTCTTGGTGAGGGTAGGATACTGCAAACGGTCAGTGTCATACCGGCCTGGACTACATAATCAGAGAGCTCATCTATGTCTCTTTTCATGTACTCCGGGGAGGTACATCTCAGGTCATTCACACCAGCATGGACTATGACTGCATCATATTTCTACTTGCTTTGGGGTGACCTGGATACTTGTGTTATGTGGCGTATTGTAGCAGCCTACAGTCGGCTTACTGTACCCTTTCACTTGTTCAGTCTGGTGTGCGGGACAGCAGCGTGTCTCACTATGGAGTCACCTATTACAACTGTATCAGGCATGTTGTTTCTCCTTCTGGCCTGTGACTGTTTGGCACACCAGCTTTGTGTACTATGTGTTGCATGAGCTATGTTTGGAGGTTGTTTGATTGGGTGTCTGCTTTGGAGGCCTCTGTTGGTGTGGTGTGTTTGTAATTCGGGCCTCCGGGAATGTTGTTCTGTGTTTATGTCTTTGGTTTGCAGTTGTGATAGGTCTATGTGGGACTGGGTTTGTGGTGTGTGTGGTTACCTTCTCCTCCTGACTAGTTTTGGGAGTACTGAGTTGAGGGAGCTCAGCCTCCAGTTTGGATAGATGGTTGCATCTCTCACATATATTTGTATTTCTTGGGGGGAGTTGGGGGTTGTCTGTGTACTTGGGGCAGGTGTAACATTGCCTCAAGATTCACAGATTCAACTTGTTGTGACTGGCCTTAGTGGATTGTATGTGTGGAGATATTTTATTGCCATACTACTGATCAGTGATTACTTATTTTTTTTATGTTTGCTCTATCATGTAGTAGCTTCTTCATTCTCTTGCATGGTTTGGTTATGGCTAGTGTCCACCATGCCAGATGCCTGCGTGTATGGCATTGTGTCTTGTTTTAATTTAGGATTGCATAATCCAAGCATTCCTGGCAGTGTTCATGGAATGGCTGTATTACAGGTTCTGAGGTGTGGCCCATATTTTGCACCTGCACAGGACCTTTAATGGATTCCACATCAGTTTGGAGGAGTGCAAATATTGCTTTACACATGTTTTTCACTGTGGTTTTCTGGCCAGGGACTGTGGTCAGGATTTGTATATCCAGTGTGATTACTCTATGGTCTGGTTTTACCAGTGAGCAATACACTTCTCATCTTGCCATCCAGTACCCATGCTGCTGATTATCACATCCAGTATGCTTACCCCTCTTGTGGGAGTGGTACATTGTTCCTGGGCATTTTGGTTTATGGATTCTATGAACTTTTGTCCTACAGTGTTGGAGCTAGTATAATGCTCCCAGTCTATGTCTGGGTATTTTCAGTCACCCAATATAATGTGGTTTGGAGGACTTGGTATATTCATGTATTCCAGCATAGGCCAGGTGCAGTTCCTGGTGTTGGGACAGTAGTCTGTAGCAGGCTATAAACTGGGGGGCAGTTTTACCCACTGTTACTTGACCATGGCTAGTCCATGCTGCTTTTTGTTGTGGTACCAACATGGGGGTGTGGTTATCCTTGACAATTATTGCTAGTCACCCTCCTTTTGTAGCTTGTTCCATGTTTTGAGGCTATACAGCACAGTATGAGGTGTAACCTGGTAGTGTTAGGGTGCTGTTGTGAGCCTTGACCCAGTTTTCTGTTACAGCACAGATATCAACATTCTCCATACTGGGTGAGTTTAGACTGCATGAATCTTGCTGTTTAGACTTCTGGCATTGGGTAGCATTACATTTAGGTTCTTATCCCTTCTGATACCTATGGATGTAAGTTTGTGTTTTGAGCCTTACCTATTCAGGGCACGCTGTGGGTAACAACAGCCTTTGCCAGTATCCATATGGCCTGCACTGATAGGTGCACACCAGTCCTAGCAGGTGGGGCATCATGTCATGCTCAGCATGTCATCCCAGGCTGGCACACATTGGATCCCCTTTGACTAACTGCGATACTTCAGCCAATTATTGCACTTGATCATCTCATTGTCATATTGTGGCATGATGCTTGGTGAGGGTAGGATGTTAGTCACGGTCCTCAGGTGTGCATATAGTACATGGTGTTACATTACTTAACACATGGCATTCATGCCTCAGGTGGTGCTGCAGGGCTGCCTCTGTCGGATGCACATATTACACTCCCTGTACATGTTTGTGAGCAGGTCATGTCATTTTAGGCATCCCTGTTATTATTTGAGTGAGTCAGAGGGTATTATTCCCAGGGTTCCTACTGAGCCAGTGTATGTGCTATGCGTTGCCTCTTTGCCAAGGCCAGGGCATACTGGCACGCCTCCTTCAGCCTACTGGGGCAGGCTCAGGTTGTTCCTCCTCCGAGTCACGCTCTGCCTGTGATGGCCTTGGCAATGGTGGGGGACTGTTTGGCCCAGCCCTATGCTGGTCCTGCTGCAGCTGTTTTCGCAAGATCATATTATGTAGCATAGCACATACCATGACAATTTGGGTACATGTAGTTGGTGTGTACTGCAAGGCTCCACCAGATGTGTCCAGACACCGGAACCGTGACTTGAGCAGCCCAAACACACGCTCTATTACATTACGTGTTTGTGCATGTGCCTCATTATGGCGTTCCTGTTCAGGTGTGTGTGCGTTTCTGATGGGTGTCATCAGCCACGGCTCCAGTGCATAACCTGCATCCCCCACTAGGTGTCCATGTGGGATGTCCCCATTGGCAAATGTCTGGTACAGCTGTGTCAAATGCCAGATGTGGGAATCATGGTAACTCCCAGGGAAGCCAGCACACACATTCATTATTATGCCCTGGGCATCACACATGACCTGGCAGTTGATGGAGGGGAAGCCCTTGCGGTTAATGTAGGCCCTACCCTGCTCACCGGCTGGTGTTTGATGCATATGTGCGTGCAGTCTATTGCACCCACTACCTCAGGGTATTCCACAATTTGCTGGAAGAGACGCATATTGCTGGCCAATACCTCACGTGCATTGGGGAAATATACATAATCACCGACATGTGCTGACATGGCATCCAGGAACTGGTGCAGTACCCTGGAGGCTGATGCCTGTGATATCCCCATCATATCAACAGTTGGTCTCTGGAAGGTACCTGTTGCTAGTATTCTTAGGCCAACACATACCTTGGTTTCCACTGGGATGGGTTCCCCTCTGTTGGTTCTGTGTGTGAGGCGTGGCCTGCACAGCTCCACTATTTGCTGCAGGAGTTCTCTGTCCACTCTATAGCGCTCTACTATCTCCAGCTCATGTAACCCGTGGTAGGTGACCCTGGGCCTGTACACCCTTCTCCGTCTCCTCACTGTGTGTTGTCTGGCACCATCTGCATTGTCACCACCTTCAGCAAGTCGCCTATGTCTCATTATGACAGCTATGGCAGCCCCTAACATTTCTGCTCTGAGTTCAGCTTTTTCAGTTTTCACTTCTAATAGCTTACTCCTGTCTTGCAGTGTCTCTTGAGAGAAACATCCTGCACTGCTGTTTGCAGAGTTTTAAGTGCTGGGCTGGGCTACTATTCTGCCTGTGTAATTGCCTGCTTCTAATTGTTTTCACCTGCTAGCTCCAGCAGTATTCCCTGGTTGCTTCCTACTAATTCTGTTGCTTCCTTTTTCCTTTCTGTTTCCTCAGGGGGGAGCAGCGTGTATACCAGCAGAAACACGCTCACAGTGGCTTACACGCGCGCACACATGCTTACATGGTTCAGAACCTGCTTATTCTGGTTAAAACGCACGCACACCCATGCAAACAGTGTTAAACATCTCCCAACAGGCTCCCACATGCTCAGTCTGCCTTACACGCGCGCACACTGTCCTACTCGCGCTTCATGGCGCGCACACGTGCGCATGCTTGCCCAGCAAGAAACTTTGGTGTAGGCAACAGTGTACACCTTCCATTTCTTGACTTTCCCATGCTTATGTTGTGGCACTCCTCTTTCCATGATATGTGTCTGACATCTGTTATGTAACTCTGACCTCCAATGAACTGCAATTCTTTCTGCCATTCCCCCCTGTGATGTCACCTATCTCCTACTCTGTTCCTCCCCTTTCTGTAACTCTTACACTGCTCAGAATGTGCTCATTTGCTATGTGACAGTGGAATTCAGTATCCTAACACTCATTTGCATCAGATTGCCTACTAATGCTTAGTTACATGTCTTAGACTCAGCTTCCCCCCTTAACAACCACTACACGGTGGCCATGTTGTTTTTGGTCTGCTGATCCCTGCATTGTAAATCCATGTATTGAATAAAACCCACATTTGTGGGTTTATAACCTTCATTTTGATGTTTTATACAGCGCAGCCCGTTTGCGCGGGGCTGCAAAAGAATTATATTTTTATTAATTTTGCATCAGGTTACCTTGCCAATGGCCACATACCTGGCTATTGGCATGCTGCCTGACACATATGCACCCTTTATTTGGAGCTGACATGGCTCCATTGTGGTTTTTGCAGAAACGTACTCAGTTGTCAACTGAGTACATTTCTGCAGCTAAAACGGCTCTTTCACGGGCTGCTTTGGGCTTCCTGAATCACTAATCAACCTCATTTGCATGCTATTCGGCTGCAAGTGAGGTGATTAGCTTATCCACGCCCACTCCATGTAAGAGATGTTTTAGCTGGTCTCTTACACAGACTTTGGGCTGTTCCTGGATTGTGAAGGCTGCATGGAGTCTTACACTACTCAGACTCCGTGCAAGCCTTCGTGAATCCTGCCCGCTAGTATTTTGTTAATGCTGATGTTAATGATGCTAATATTTTATTAGTGCTGATGTTACTGATGCTAGTCTTTTGTTAGTGCTGCTGTTAATGATGTTAATATTTTGTTAGTGCTGATGTTAATGATGCTAGTATTTTGTTAATGCTGATGTTAATGATGCTAATATTTTATTATTGCTGATGTTACTGATGCTAGTCTTTTGTTAGTGCTTCTGTTAATGATGCTAGTCTTTTGTTAGTGCTGATGTTAATGATGCTAATATTTTATTAGTGCTGATGTTAATGATGCTATTCTTTTGTTAGTGCTGCTGTTAATGATGCTAATATTTTGTTAGTGCTGCTTTTAATGATGCTAGTCTTTTGTTAGTGCTGCTGTTAATGATGCTAATATTTTGTTAGTGCTGCTGTTAATGATGGTGGTCTTTTGTTAGTGCTGCTGTTAATGATGTTGGTCTTTTGTTAGTGCTGATGTTAATGATGATAGTAATTTGTTAGTGCTGCTGTTAATGATGCTAGTCTTTTGTTAGTGCTGATGTTAATGATGCTAGTATTTTGTTAGTGCTGATGTTAATGATGCTCATATTTTGTTAGTGCTGTTGTTAATGATGCTAGTATTTTGTTTCTGCTGCTGTTAACGATGCTAGTATTTTGTTAATGCTGATGTTAATGATGCTAATATTTTGTTTGTGCTGATGTTAATGATGCTAGTCTTTTGTTAGTGCTGATATTAATGATGCTAGTATTTTGTTAGTGCTTCTGTTAATGATGCTAGTATTTTTGTTAGTGCTGATGTTAATGATGCTAGTATTTTGTTAATGCTGATGCTAATGATGATAGTCTTTTGTTAGTGTTGCTGCTAATTATGCTAATATTTTGTTAGTGCTGCTGTTAATTATGCTAGTATTTTGTTAGTGCTGATGTTAATGATGCTTGTATTTTGTTAGTGCAGATGTTAATAATTCTAGCGTTTTGTTTGTGCTGATGTTAATGATGCTAGTCTTTTGTTAGTGCTGCTGTTAATGATGCTAGTATTTTGTTAGTGCTGATGTGTAATGATGTTAGTATTTTGTTAGTGCTGCTGTTAATAATGCTAGTATTTTGTTAGTGCTGATGTTAATGATGCTATTCTTTTGTTAGTACTGCTGTTAATGATGCTAGTCTTTTGTTAGTGCTGGTGTTAATGATGTTAGTATTTTGTTTGTGATTCAGTAAGAGTCGATCAGTTGTGAGCCAATTGTTTCTATGCTGAAGTCTAGTTTCTTTGCATTTGCATGTCTAGGTGATTTGGACTACATCTTTAAATTATTATGTCATCAGTGTATAGCAGAAGTTGAAACTGATGCAGATGAAATAGGAGTTTATTTATGAAAATGGGAGAGAGCAGACAGGCCAATGTGTAGCCTTGGGGGTCCCCACATTATGTGCGGGCAGGTTGAGGGAGGGAAGCGTCAATCTTTATTTGGTGGGTTCTGCAGGTGAGAAAATCTTGGAATGATTGTGCAGCTTGTGGACTGATTCCAATCTCTAGTTGGTGAGTTGTTTGTATGGAGTGGTCAACCATGTCAAAGGCTAAAATTAAAATAATAAAGCTTAAACCTACAAGCTGTCCTTTATATATGCTGAAGAGAATGAGGTCACTTTGGGTCCATAGAACAGTCAGAGTTCTTCTCCCAGGCCAGAATCCATATTTTTCATTACAGAGTAAGTGATATTTTTGGAGATAGGTAATGAGTTTCTCACCAATTTGTTTTTCTAGGGTTTTGCCCAGTGTGGGTAGTATTGAGATAGGTCATTAATGACTGACGCTAGTTTATTTTGAAATTTTTGGCATTGATCTGACATAGGCAGCTTTCTAGATGGATGGAATTGTTTGTTGTTAAGCAAATGTCATGTGTGTGGGCTAGAGGGATGAGTAAGAATTATTTGCAGTGGTACATGAACCATGGACAGAGATTGCCTGTGCCTGTAAGAGAGTCAACTTTTATCCACTTTACAAATAGGACAATCTGATCAGTTGATATAGCAAAACCAGACTTGGTTACAGTAATATTCAGGCTTTCATTTCTCCTAAACTCTTCTTTCCACTGGCAGAAAAGGTGTATGAACTGGGAAACTTTACTGTTTTAATTCAGCAACTAACTCAGGCACTTATACAACTTATCCAAGGGTCGAGCAGCCACTCTATTCATCCTGAAGAAACAACAGCTAAAGGAGTGCTAGAGAAGGAACCGACTTCTAATGTTTCTGCTGGTAAGCCATTCACTGATTTTTCAACCACTAGTAATGTACATTTATGGTTTGACAACTGTGACTTTACAACCCAGAAAGAATATAGCATTATTTCATTTTTTGGTTACCATATTTATAAATTTACTGACATGGGTATTGTCCCTGAGCATCACAGTTTGTTTATGAAGGTATACCTTCTACCAGGGCCCGGGTGGAGGATACTGTCCTAGATTTAAAGATTTTTACCAGAAAGTTTAATTTTCAAATAGTCTTTGGGGATGAAGGCAATAGTAATACCCCTGAGACATTCAAAACGAAAGTTACAGCTAATCCTCCTTTGCACCCTGCCATTAATATGTTTGAAAAACAATGTGAAAAATAAATTTGAGCTGTGTTTCAAACGGGTCTATGTTAAATCATCGAATGCTTTAAAAAGTGAATGATGATTTATCAACCCCATATAAGCGAAAGCTTACAATCTCGAATGCTTAGAACAGCGATTTTTTTCCAAGGGAAAAAAAAATCGCTGTTCCACAAAACAAAAAAAGAAAGAAGTTTAAAACATTACATAAAGCCCCTACTTAAATATATCAAATCTGAGATTGCACTACAGTGACAAAAATGGCAAAATACTGAAATGGCCAACCAATTTCTTTCCCAGGATATAAGAATTTACTTATATGCCGTTTTGCTATTTTGCAGCTCGAAGGGATTGGGATTTCTTTAAGTGGAGCATGTCCAACAGCACTGGGTTTGACATAGCTTTGTATGATAGGCAGAGATCGCCCCTGAATAGGCGATATGTGATGGAGTAAAGCTGGGGTTTTTTGAGACGGTCTGCATAGGGCATCTGTTTGAGGCCAGCAATCCTCTTTGTGAGGTATTTCTGCGGCCTTTCCAGTTGTCGTAGATATCTTGTTAGGTACATACCAAAATGGGCATTGTACTCTATAATGGGTCTAATGAGTGACAAGTAGAGGGGAACAATGACCTCTTTTTTCCTGGGCGTAGTACTCTATAATGGGTTTAATGAGTGATGAGTAGAGGGGAACAATGACCTCTTTTTTCCTGGATGAGAAACCTTTTGTGATGAGGTGTGCCATGTAAAAGGATTTCCTGACTACTGTGGCGATATGATTATCAAAGGAGAGACTACTGTCCACCAGTGTCCCAAGGTCTCTTATCACACTTTTGGTGTTAAGTAGACTACCGCCTATATGGTAGCTCATGGGTACAGAGTTTTTACCAAAGGGGATGACAATGCACTTTTTGGCACTGAGCTTGAGGCCATGGCTTTGACACCGGCCATCTGTCTCAGTGAGGCCCTTTTGTAGGATGTCCACATCGTTAGGAGTTTCACTTATGGCTCCTAGTTTGCCGTCATCTGTGAACTTCATTAGCCAAAGACCTTCTGTGTTAGCCTGTATTTCAGAAAAGTAGATACCAAACAGGAGAGAACCCAGGACTGCACCCTGTGGTGCTCCACTTGTCACTGGTCTGAAGTCAGATTTGAAGTCTGCTACTTTCACAGTGTGGGTTCTGTCAGTGAGCCAGTTGGCAATTCAGTTGGCAATCCATCTTGTGACATAGGGATTTATACCTAGTCTAGTGAGTTTATCCATAATTCCAGAGTGGGGGGTGGTGTCATAAGCCTTGGTGAGATCTAGATAGGCTGTGTGAACCACCTTACCCTTGTCTACGGCTTTGGTGACTGCTTCAAAGAAGTCAATCAGGTTTAGGAGACATGATCTGCCTTTTACAAACCCAAACTGGGTGGGGTCCATGAGTTTGAAGATTACCAATGTCTTTGTTTATAAGTTCCATGATGATACGTTCCATGGTCTTGCAGACCAGGCTCATTGGGTTAATGGTGTGGAAGTTCCCAGGGTCTGTGGTGGCTCCCCCTTTGTAGAGTAGGATAACCATCGCTATGCGCCATTCAGTGGGCACAAAGCCTGAGGTGAGGCTCTGATTGAACATGGTACTTAGGTGGTGTGCCAATTCCTTCTGTAGTTCATGTAGAATGCAGCCTAGGATGTTGTGAAGTCCCATGGATGCAGTTTTTTTGGCTTTGGAGAGTGTGGTTTTTACCTGTGTAGCCATGCTTACAGGAACTTTGCATTATTCTGGTATAGAGATGGGCCCTTTAGGTGGTAAAGGGGGGGGGTAGAGTTAGTACTGAACCTGTCTGCCAGGATGTTGTCAATATCAGTTGGTTCTGTATAGTTAGTGGCATTGTGCTGTAACTCAGAGCAGATCTGAGTGTTGCCATTGAGATTCTTGACATAGCTATAGAATGCTTTGTGGTTGTCTTTAGAATCAGTGGCGATTTTATTTTCATAACTAGCTTTGGATGATTTTATGAGGGATCTCAACTTCTTACTGAGGCTGACCAGGGAGTTCTTCCAGTCATGGGATTTTACTCTTTTTTGCAACAGTTTCTTTCTTCTGTTGTAGAGTTTGTTTATGGCAGGGGACCACCAGATTGGCTTCCTTTTTTTGGAGGATAGCATCTTGGTTCTGTTAGGGATAGCAATAGCATGATCCATGCACTCGTCTAAGTGCTTATAAAGTGCATTTGTGTAGGATTCAGCAGTCGTACCACTATTATCTGTCTGCATTAGTGTCGTGAAGTTTGCCACTTCTGTCTTAAGAAGCGTGAAGTTAGCTTTGGAGAAATTTTTTACGGTGGTTTCCCTAATGGTGGTGGGGTGGAATGTGGATGCCTAGGCTGATTAGCTTGTGGTTGGATCTGACCAACAAGGAACTGACCTCTGGTGTTGAACACCAGTCGCCCATGTTGGTAATGACCAGGTCTAGGATATTGCTGTCCCTGGTGGGGGTGTGGATAAGTTGATCCAAGACATTGGAATTTATGAATTCCAGAAAATGTTGAGCAAAAGAGTTGGTACATGAGTAGTTTTCCCAGTTAATGGTGGAGTAGTTGAAAGTTGTACCCTAATATTTTCCAGTGTATCAAGAAATGAGGAGTGGGAATCCTGGGGCATGGTGGGGGATATCTAGCAAGTTACAGTATGGATTCCGGTCTTGCCCAGAGTTAGTTGCACTTGGATAATCTTGGATGCATTATGCTGAGCAACTAGCCTGGCGGTGTGGATATCCTTAATGAATATGGACACACCTGCACCTTTAGTGTTTCGGTCCAGGTTAGGTGGCCGAAAGGTGTGGTATGAATTATAGCCTGGTAATGCAGGGGTGCTTTCTGGAGCCTTAAACCAGGTCTCTGTCACTGCACATATGTCGATGTTCTCCATTTTAAGGAGTGCCTCGAGTGAATACATTTTGAGGTTTAGACTTCTAGCACTGAGTAGCATTACCCTCAGATTTTGCTTGCTTGTACCTTTTACAGTGGTGAATTTGTCATTTGAATCTTGCCTAAAAAAGGCACTATAGGGGTGGCAAGAGCCTTAGCCAGTATTCAAAATCCCAAGGGTGACAGGTGCAAACCATCTCTAGCAAAGCATTGTGGTCTGTTGATCATGTCATCCCAGGCAGACAGATACTGGATCCTCTTAGAATGACACCAGAAGCTTAGCCAATTGTTGAAGTCAATCATTTTGTCCTTGTACTGTGGTATCATTCTGGGTGATGGCAGGATGCTACTCAGGGTTAGGGTCATACCTGCCTGAGCTACAAGATTGGAGAGCTCCTCTAATCTCTTTTGATGTAGTCCAAGGAGGTACGTCTCAGGTCATTCACACCAACATGGACAATGACAGAGTCATATTTGTACTTGTTGTGGAGTGACCTGAGTGTGTGCATTATGTGGCTGATTCTGGCACCCCGACAGGCAGCTGACAGTAACTTTCTCTTTCTTTAGCATGTTCTTAAATGGCCTTGTGTGTGTTGCATTCACAGTTCTGATGAGATCTCTGTAGTAAAGATGAAAGCTCTATGCTGTGGATGTTTTTAACTTTATTTTTTACATTAAATGCATATTGCGACATGTATTGAGGCTCGTGGCTTACTTACTGGCTGTTTTTAGTCTTTGTTTCTTCCACTACCAACATTCCACTCTTGTTTGTTTGTTCTGTAAATGTGAATAGTATTAAGAATATGGTAAGAATAGGGATTTTGTATTGGTGTAATATATATGATGTAGATGTAATTATATTAGAAGACACGCAGTTGTTAACAAATGAAGAGAAATTACAAACAGAGAAACTATGGGGAGGAAAAATAATCTGGAGTTTGGGAAATGACAGATGTTCTGAAATAGTCATATTCTGTAGAAATGCAGTAAAGGTATTAGGTGTAACTTTAGCAAAAAGAGAAGGTTAACAATTGTAGATTTAAAATGGAAATAACAAGTATATAGAATTATAACATTATATGTTTTTTACTAATGGTAAAGAAAGAGAAAGCTTATTTCATCATGTTTTAGATTATGTAGTGATAAATATGAATATTATAATAATAGAAGGCCTGTATTGTGATTTATGAGGCAAGCATAAAAAAAGGAAAGGACATAAGAAAAATGTTAGAAGTTATAAGATGTACTAAGTTAAAACCTTGGGACAAAAATTCATGGACTTACAAAAGAGGTATGTATAGAACTGAAATAGATTATTTTTTATCAAAAGGTTTAGTTACAGGAGAAGGGGAGGTAGTAGGATTTTCTGATCATCTTGCAATAAGGCTAGAGATAAAGGAAAACAAGATATATACAAAGTGTAGAAAAAGTCAAACACTGGTAACACACAACTGACACATATACAAAAAGGTTTAATAGTAAGCGTTCATTGATGAAAAAACGCTTCTTCAGACTACAAATACAGACTCAAACAAAACATTTAAATAACAAACCTAATGAAAACAACTCAGCTAAAACTAATCAATGTTCAGAGAACAACAATCACATTCAATGAACAATAAAAGCCATAAATAAAGGAGCACTAACTCATAGCTTTGAGTTGCTAGTTAACTATAGCATCACTCAGTGTTTCAGGGCTCTATTTTTCAGGAATGGTTTTACTGAAACTTTACTATTAAGCCCAGGTGGTTTATCTGCTTGAAATAATAAAATCAATTTCTGCTCTCTAGCTTCAGTTCTATTATTAAGATCTCCACCTCTCTTGCCCTTCTCGTGAACCAATTCTAGGGCAAGAATCTTAAACTTGTGTGTTGTGCCTTCACTCTTGACATGCATAGCTAAGGCACTTGTTTCTTTCACATTCTTGATGTCCTTGACGTGTTCTAAAATCCTGTCTTTAAAACAACGGTTGGTTTTGCCTATATAAAAAGAATAACATACCACGCAATAACTAAAATATACTAGATTGCTCGACCTGCAATCAGCATAAAAACAGAGCTCAATTCTAAAACCCATTGTGGATGTACAAATCGTCTGCCCACATGTATATGGCTGCAAGCCATACATCTTTTACAAGTGTAAGTACCTATTCTATCAGAGTAAACATAGTGACTACTAGTCTGTGATCTACAGCAAAGATAATTTTTAAGTGTTCTATTGTTACAAAAAGTAAATTGAGGCATGGCACCTATGGTACCTTGCAACTCATCAACAATTCCAAGAATGTTCCAATTCCTCTTAATAACATCACAAACTATATTGATGTTACTAGCGTATGTAAGAGGCATTCTCACTACGCTCTGTGCCTTAAAATTAATAGAACTGGAGTCCATGTCAACATCGTGTTGTTCATCTGTTCTCGGCGCTTGATATGATGTACCATAATAGGTTTGCCTCTACCATGCCTTTCCCTCCAAGCTCCTTCTATTACATTATTAATCTGTTTTTGGCTATACCCTCTATCTAGGAACTCATCCTTTAGAGATCCTATGGCTTGTCTCAGGCAAACATCATCATTGTGTAGGTGCATTATTCTATATACCTGCCCCTTCAACACATTATTCTTGACCTGCCGTGGATGCATGCTTCTGTAATGTAACAAATTATTCTTCCTGACAGGTTTTCTAAAAAGTGTAGTATTGATCGATTGTAACTGACTGCTGATCTTTACATCTAAGAAGTCAATCTCATGCCTAGAATATTGGTATGAAAATTTAAGAAAACTAGTTGCACTATTCAAGTACTCAATGAATTCAAATAATCTAGCTTCTGTATCCTGCCATAACAGAAAATGTCATCCACAAAGCGCTTGTACCACTTGATGGAGCCACCATAGATGTTGTTAGAAAAAATAGCATCCATTTCCCCCTGTACTAATGAAAGGTTGGCGTAGCTATTGGCAAATGCTGTGGTCATTGCCACGCCAACCTTCTGCAGGAAATAATGTTCACCAAAAAAAAAAAAAAACATTATTCTCTAGTATAATTTCTAGTAGAGCACATAAAAGCCTTATTTTATTCTGTTGCAAATTATGAGCAGACAATAGTTCCCTAACTTTGTCAATCCCCCATTCATTGGGGATAACTGTAAATAGGGACTCAATGTCCATAGTTACAAAGAGGCATCCATAGGTCTGAAAAATGTATATAATTTAGTTAAAGGACTGCGTGTATTAACAATGCCAAGTTATGGACATATATATCCTGAGTTACTTAAACAATGGCAATTGGTTAATTTAGAATGTAGTGCCAATTACATGCAGCTGCTCATAGATTTTTGGTACAAGCACTTTGTGGATGACATGTTTCTGTTATGGCAGGATACAGAAGCTAGATTATTTGAATTCATTAAGTACTTGAATAGCGCAACTAGTTTTCTTAAATTTACATACCAATATTCTAGGCATGAGATTGACTTCTTAAATGTAAAGATCAGCAGCGATCAGTTACAATCGATCAATACTACACTTTTTAGAAAACCTGTCAGGAAGAATAATTTGTTGCATTACAGAAGCATGCATCCACGGCAGGTCAAGAATAATGTGTTGAAGGGGCAGGTATATAGAATAATGCACCTATACAATGATGATGTTTGCCTGAGACAAGCCCTAGGATCTCTAAAGGATGAGTTCCTAGATAGAGGGTATAGCCAAAAACAGATTAATAATGTAATAGAAGGAGCTTGGAGGGAAAGGCATGGTAGAGGCAAACCTATTATGGTACATCATATCAAGTGCCGAGAACAGATGAACAACAACACGATGTTGACATGGACTCCAGTTCTATTAATTTTAGGGCACAGAGTGTAGTGAGGATGCCTCTTATATACGCTAGTAACATCAATATAGTTTGCGATGTTATTAAGAGGAATTGGAACATTCTTGGAATTGTTGATGAGTTATATTAGGCAAATCACTGGAACCACCACGAAGTAACAAAACAGATAATTTATTTGAAGAAAAACAAGCGCTTTCACGCACTTAACTAGTGCGCTTCATCAGGTTACATTAAACAAAGTTATCCCTAGTCCTTATATACAAAGCATACGCCCTAATTAGCAACTAATTAGGGCAGGCAGAAGCAGCCCACCACACAATACTAAAATTCATTCACTCTTATCAGAACAGTCGTATTATAAAAACAGTCATATTATAAAAACCTCCTCTGAATTTAATCAAGGACCAAATGATATTTAGTCAACATTAACAATGTTAAAAACATTTCTAATATGACGATATTTAAAGACGCGTCTAGTCTGTAATGCTCAGTCTAGAAAATAACATAAGATAAAATAAAACCAATGTCATTTCATAAGCAGCAAAACCTCTTTAACTTATGTCACTAGAATTTTACTCATTTAAATATTACATAAAGAAGCATAAACAGCATGAAGACATAGCCCTCACAGATAAGTTAATGATACCAATGAACATCGGTAGACTGAGAGTATATGTAAATATGGAAAAGTCATTAATGCTCAATCTAATATAAAACCAATATCAATTTCATAGGCAACGAAAATTCCTTATTGTGTATCCACTAGATTATTTTAACTCATTTTGATAACACATAAGGAAGCATAACGGCATAAAGCCGGGGGGAGGGGGGGGGGAAATGGGTTGAAAAGGAAATAGGGGAGGGGGGGAGTGTTGGGAGGGAAATGGGGAGGGGAAAAAGGAAAGAGGCTAAGGACAAGCAAGTCATAATGTAGATAGAACATCAGTGGTTATTCATAGAAGTGCAGGTTTAATGCTGAGAGCAGAATTCAGGCCAGGTTCTACATGCGCCCTGAGGGTTAAAATCCACTTTAACTCATTCAACTCAAGTGTTCCTAATACATCCCCTTCCCTCCTGTTAGAATATAGGATCTGCAAAACCCTAAACTTAAAAACATGCGTCGGGAATGATTGACAATGTCTAGCTAGGACATTGTTAGTATTTGCTTTTCTTATGTCATATATATGGTTGTAGACCCGGTCCTTAAGTCTACGTGTGGTCATTCCCACATAATAGGCTTCACAGCCTTCACACGTGGCCAGGTAGACCACATTGGTGGTGTCGCAAGTGGCATAGAAATTCGGTGTGAACACCATACCTAACTCTATATTTTCATACTTCTGATCAGACGTGATAAACTTGCAGGTACAACATTTCCTGCAGGGAAAGGTACCCTGCTTGAACTGCACTCTTAAATCAGTGGGTACAATTTTCATTTTCTCCTTACACAGCAGCCTTTTCAAATTTAGGCAGTTGCTGTATCTAAAACTCGGTTTCTCCCCTACAATTTTCAACAGATCTCTACTCATGCTGAGTAACTTCCAGTTTTTATGCAAAATATCTTTTATGTACCTTACATCATTAGTGTATCTCAGGTCATATTGTACCATGTTTCTAGCAGCTCTGGTATAATGCCCATGAAACTGTTTCTCGGAGTCTATTCCCTGAGTAGAGATAGCATTATTTCTATAGTTCATTACCTGTTGAGAAGGGTATCCCCTATCCACAAAGCATTTCACTTGAAAATCCAAGAGACAGTTGCCATCATCAACATTATTACATAATCTAACAACCCTAGCCATCTGGTTTTTTACTACATTGGGAAAGATATACCTAGGATGCATACTCTCATGATGGAGTATCCCATTCCTCCAACAAGGTTTTCTATATAAGGAGGTTGTGATCTTATTCAAATCATTCTTGATTATGGTTATATCAAGATAGTTAACTCTGGTACAGGAGAATTCATATGTGAATTCCAAAAAGGACGTGGTTGATCCCATGTAGTTAACAAAATCATTCAAGGATTTGACACTACCATTCCAAAAGAGGAGGATATCATCCACAAATCGCCTGTATAGAACAGCGTTAGCTCTAAAATTCTCATCATTGAAAATATATAGCTTCTCCCATTGGTAAATTGCTAGATTAGCATAAGCATTAGCACATGGGGTGCCCATGGCTACCCCCCATGTTTGCCTATACACTTTATCTTGAAACATAAAGATATTATTGCTAAGTATCAAGTCCAGCAAAGTGCAGATAGTCATCTGGTCATTATTATTCAAATTATCACATTCATTTAAACAACTCCTGATAGCCTCAATACCAAATTCGTTGGGTATGCTGTTGCAGAGACTTTTTATATCTAACGTAACCATCAGGGTATCAGACCTTACATTATCAAGCAAGGAAGCATCCTTGAGGTCCTCCAACAGGTTAAAGGAATTCTTCAAGATAGTGGGTATGACTCCTACCAGTGGGCCTATTTTTGATTGTACATATTGAGAAGCATGTTCAGTAACCCAGAGTTTCCCAGAAACTATCGGTCGTAAGGGTGGGGGATAGACTCCTTTGTGTACCTTAGGAAGTCCTTTGATTACAGGAATCAATGGGGCTTCAATGGTTAGAAACTCATACAGCCACTTGTCAACACATCTAGACATTAATAAATCATATATAGTGTCATGCACGTTTCTAATAATAGAGTTTACTTCAGCTTTGCATATTTGGGAATAAGCCATATTGTCTCACAGCATCTCATCCATCAGATTATTATAAAAACCAACATCCATAATTACAACACCCCCCCCCCCTTTGTCAGCTGGTCTGAAGACCAGACTATCATCATCACATAAAGAATTAAGGCCATGTTTCTGTGCAGCATTCATATTAACAAAAAGTCTTTTATGTTTCTTTTC
This sequence comes from Protopterus annectens, assembly GCF_019279795.1. Lineage (NCBI taxonomy): Eukaryota > Metazoa > Chordata > Ceratodontiformes > Protopteridae > Protopterus > Protopterus annectens. The sequence continues at coordinate 716,421,715 of NC_056728.1, forward strand.
TTTGTAATACAGATAAAAGTCATGTTCACAGGCTCGTTGAAAACATTCAACTGAGCCTGGTAATGGTGGCACAAAAGTACTCTTTCTTTTTAACGCTGTTATGTTGTAAGCAAACTCATCGTTAACAGAGTCTTTGTATAAAAGTTTAAGAGCCACTTTTCTGGTGAACTTGCGGAGCGTGATAAGAGTATCAGACAACTCACTCCCTCTGGAGGGAATGAAAGAAAGGCCCCTGTTCAAAACAGAACATTCTGCTTCAGTTAAATTGTTGATGAGTTGCAAGGTACCATAGGTGCCATGCCTCAATTTACTTTTCATAATAATAGAACACTTAAGAATTATCTTTGCTATAGATCACAGACTAGTAGTCACTATGTTTACTCTGATAGAATGGGTACTTACACTTGTAAAAGATGTATGGCTTGCAGCCATATACATGTAGGCAGACGATTTGTACATCCCAAAATGGGTTTTAGAACTGACCCCTGTTTTTATGCTGATTGCAGGTCGAGCAATCTAGTATATTTTAGTTATTGTGTGATATGTTATTCTTTTTATATAGGCAAAACCACCCGTTGTTTTAAAGACAGGATTTTAGAGCACATCAGGGACATCAGGAATGTGAAAGAAACAAGTGCCTTAGCTATGCATGTCAAGAGTGAAGGCACAACATACAAGTTTAAGTTTCTTGCCCTAGAATTGGTTCAGGAGAAGGGCAAGAGAGGTGGAGATCTTAATAATAGCACTGAAGCTAGAGAGCAGAAATGGATTTTATTATTTCAAGCAGATAAACCACCTGGGCTTAATAGTAAAGTTTCAGTAAAACCATTCCTGAAAAATAGAGCTCTGAAACACTGGGTGATGTTCTAGTTAACTAGTAACTCAAAGCTATGAGTTAGTGCTCCTTTATTTATGGCTTTTATTGTTCATTGAATGTGATTGTTGTTCTCTGAACATTGATTAGTTTTAGCTGAGTTGTTTTCATTAGGTTGGTTATTTAAATGTTTTGTTTGAGTCTGTATTTGTAGTCTGAAGAAGCATTTTTTTATCCATGAAAGCGCTTATTATTAAACCTTTTTGTATATGTGCTGGCTGTGTGTTACCAGTGTTTGACTTTTTCTACAGTTTCTCCTTTTATACACTGGTAACTTGATTCAGTAACAGGATTATTTTTGGTGTGCTCAAGGTATATATAAAATAGGCAAAGGAATAACATGGATAAATGCGAAAGTATGGAATGAAGAAGGAAAGAGATTTGTAATACAGTTATGGAAAGATCATATTACTATTAAGAACATTTTATAAAAATTGGTCTGAATGGTGGATGATATTTTATGAAAAATATAAAAAATGTTTAATACTGTGGCAATATGATATGAGAAAAGAAAAGAAAGAAAAATATAAAAGAATATATAAAGATGCATTGGAAGATTTTGCACATAATGATAGAAAGTATTTTGACAAAGAAAACGAATTATATGAAAGAAATGAAGAAACAATACAAGAATTGTTATGTAAGCAAAGATATTTTTTACAAGGAAAAAGAGAATCAGTATAGAGGTATTTGAGAAGATTAGCAAAGGAAGATGGTAGTATAATGAGAGAAATAAAAAATGTAGATTGAGAAACAGAAGGATCTCAGGAAAAAATGATGAATAGTGTAATACAATATGTATATGAAATGTTTAAAGAAAAAAAAGAAGGTAATAAAAAAAACATGGGAAGTAAAAAAAGTTAACAGAAAAAGAGAATAAAGAGCTGGAAAGGAGATTTCTTTAAATGAGCTAGATAAAGTATTAGGACAAGTGTATATAGATTCTGCTGAAGGCCCAGATGGAATAGAATATGAAATGTATAAAAATTTAAGGGATTGGCAAAAAATATTTTTTAAAGATTTTGAATGAATGGTTGAATGAAGGTTTTATGCATAAAGAATTATGTAGTACAACACTTGATTTCATAGGGATGAAATTGGATAGAAGACAACAAAAACTGGAGACTAATAGTATTGAATAAAAATGATTATAAGATCTTTATGAAAATAACACAAAACAGATTTGAAACAAAGATGGAAAATATTATGGAAGATAGTGTACATAGTATAAAGGGGAGGACTAATTATTAATGATAGTTAGAGAAGTTGTGGATGATATTATCAATAGAAAAGAAGAAGTGAAAATCATGATAGGAGACCTTAATAAGGCATTTGACACAATTAAACATGAAATATTATGGGTAATAATGAAAGAATATAATATAAGTGAGAAAGTTAGAAAATTATATATGTCAGTGTATAGTAATAACAAAGTAAAAATAGTTGTAAATGGCTGGTTAAGCCAAGAGGTGCATATGAAGAGTGGTGTAAAACTGAGATGTCGAATGAGTTGCCTACTCTTTGCATTAGTTATGAATGTGACAGTATATGAAATAAATTTGAAAATAAAGGAGGCAGGGTATATAACACCTGAAGGGTTAAGAATTCCAGTTCTGTTAAAATATGCAGATGATATTATAATAATTGCAAAAAATAAATTTGGCTAAAAGAAGTAATACTTTGCACAAATGAGTGTCTGGACATGCTAGGGTTGGTTTTAAATAAAGAAAGTAAATGTTTAGATGATGCAGTAAAGTTAGACCCCCGGGATTCAGTAAATGAAAATCCTGTGTCAGAATAGAGGCACGGCCTGAACACGGAGTCTGGAGCCTGTGCGATTCAGTAAACCAGGCTGGGGTTGTGCACGAGCCTGACTGCATTATTCATGCACGGACACCACTGAATAATGCTAATTACTTCATTTGCTGGTGAAAACCATGCAAATGAGGTAAATTAGCGATTCAGTAAGTAAGTAGGCATCCGTGCAGAATAGTGTCTGCTGCAGAAATGTATTCGGCTGCTAAATGAAAAAAAAATGGGAAAAGGCAATTGTAAGAGAAATCTGCATTTTGCCATTATAGTCTATGGCATACAGAATCAAAACAAAAACAGGTAACAATGGTTGCTAAGGCTGTGGTGCAGAGGTGTAACCAGGGACTAAGGCGGTGGGGTATGCAAATGGGCAAAATTTACTGAATCACTAAATGTGAAACCATTCTTTGGCTGCACCTGACCGTGTAGGAACTATAATTCAGCAGTGTAAGCAGAAGGAGCAGCTGACATGAAAAGAGGATGTATCATGCTTGCTGTAAGCACATTGGAGCTCCACGGCAGCCATTTGAGCTTAGCTATGCACAGCTAAGCAAGGGGGTGTGTCTAAGGCTGTATTGACTTATTCCATGAAATGAAGAGTGTGTTCGTGTCCAAAGGAGGGCCATTTCTACTGCAAAGTGTTTACTTTAGCTAAATGGGTTTGTGTGGTACACACTGGGTCTAAGCAAAACAAAAAATGGCACCCGGTTTGCACGGCGCACCTCGGGGTTTAAAATGGGCAAAAATTGGAAGGGGCAAAAAGGGGAAATAGCAGAATAAAAGCAATCAAGTACAAATAAAATAACAAGCAGGTGGAATGTATTATAGCCAGCCAATCATGCTTTCAGTATCTGCAGCACAACAGTATAAACTGTGCAAAAACCTTTCAGTCTGTTTTTCCCCCAAACTCTGCACCATTGGTGTACACATTCGGTGGAATTTTAACCGACAAAATGTTAAGGGCTGCTGTCACTTTGATACAGCAGTATGTGTTGGAGGCTGATGACGGTGAGGAGGATAATGTTGGCAACCGCTACAGACCGAGGAGGAGGAGAAATGTGTTCAGACCCAGGGTAACCTACCAGGGGCTACATGATCTGGAGATAGTAGAACATTACAGGGTGGCCAGGGACATACTTCAGCAACTCTGTGAGCTATGCCAGCCTCTCCTCAGACCCAGAGACAGTAGAGGGGAACCCATCCCAGTGAATACCAAGGTAGTCTTAAGAATACTAGCTACAGGTACTTTCCAGTGACCTACTGGGGACATCATGGGGGTCTCACATCTGCATCCAGGGCACTCCACCAGTTCCTGGATGCCATGCTACCACATGCCGGTGAGCACATTTACTTCCTCAGCACCCGTGAGGAGTGGACCAGCAATATGCACCAATTCCACCATGTAGCAGACTACCTGGAGGTACTGGGTGCCATAGACTGCATGCACATCCACATCAAAGCACCACCCGGTGAGCAGGGTAGGGTCTACATAAACTCCAAGGGCTTTGACTCCATCAACTGCCAGGTAGTGTGCAATGCCCTGGGCATCATCATGAATGTGTGTGCTGGCAGCTCTGGAAGCTATCACAACTCCCACATTTGGCATTCCTCACAGTTGTATCAGGGACTTGCCAGGGGGGACATCCTGTATGGCCATCTGGTGGGGGATGCTGGCTATGCACTGGAGCCATGAATGACAACACCCATCAGAAATGCACACGCACCCACTCAAGGATGCCATAATGAGGCACACACATAAACCAGGATTATTATAGAACATGTGTTTGGGATGCTCAAGTCACGGTTCTGCTGCCTTGATATATCTGGTGGAGCCTTGCAGTACTCTCCCGCCACATGTGCACACATATTCATAGTATGCGCGATGCTACACAATATGATCCTACAGAAACAGCTGCAGCAGGAACATCACTTGGAAGGGCCACACAGCCTCTCACCATTGCCAAAGTCCCCACAGCCACAGAGGGACTCGGAGGAGGAACCCCCTGAACCATCTCCTGTAGAAAGACGGAGGCATGCCCAGTATAGCCTGGCCTTGACAAAGAGGCAATGCATAACACACACACTGACACTGTAGGCACCCAGGGACTGACACCTCTCTCTGACTTGCACACACAGTAAAATGGATGACACACACATCACACTACCTGTACCTTACCATGTATAGGCAGTGTACCGTGTGCATCTGACATAGGCAGCCCTCAAGCACCGTCCACACGACTGCTGCAGGCACAAGGTAAGCAAGTCTTCTCAACAATAAATGAATGCATTAGTATGTTCTGGTAGCATATCTATGGTATTGCTGCATGCATGCAAGGGAATGGGGTGGCCTACTGAGATAGCAGCAAACAACTGACAGCTATGTGGGACACCAGGAAGTATTTGCCCAATACTGGCCTTCCCACACTATGCAGTAGTACCCAAAGTGACAAGTCCTATTGCAGTATATGTGGGGGGGCAACTAACTTGAGTTTCGTGGGTCACAGGCATGGATGTCAGTGTGGGGGTCCCATACTCCCCACTCAGCCTCACCCAGCAAGTCAGATGTTGAAAACCATAAAGAAATGTCTGGCAAAGTTCCACAAATGGTGACAATGATGAAATGCCCCCCTACAGACTTACACAGTGATAGCACAGCAAGTCTTGCAGTTGCAGTAAGGCTCTGAAGGTTAAGAAGTCTGAAACTCAAATGTATGCCATTACAATCTGACCTGTGTTCTTTAGTGATATGCCTACAGTCCCCAAGACAGGGCACAATAGCATGCTAAATGGAACAAAAATGTAAAGCAAATATCAGCACAGTCTGTGCAAATGTGTACAGTTGACAGGTGCCCCCCCCACATATTCCAACAGAAATGCAGTAACATGTATGTTTTCAGGGAAATAGTAGCAGAGCACACATTGCCAGGGCTGTCCCAATACACATGATAACTTGTTGTGTGTCCACAGTATGCAGAGGTCAATGAGAAATGTGTATGTGTAGTTAATACTGTCAGGATTTGCCCAGTACTTACTCCTGGCTGCTGTGTTGTAGTAGCCTAGGTACAGTGCTGTCTTTGACAGGGCCATATTCAACTGCAGTGCCAATTATTACGCATGCCATCTACACCTATGGTAGGAGATGTACACACTGTCCAGATGTCAATATCTGTTAATGCAGGAAAGCTGTACAGGTCATGGACAGAGAGCCACACATATGCACAGTACACAACTTGGAGTAACCTACACAGTGCTTACCATACCATGTATAACATGAAATAGTGGTTGCTTGGCAATTCATTGTCAAATCATGCAAGACTATGGTCAGAAAATAATGGCAGATTGTAGTGTCGGACTGTATACCCACAGAATCATGCATGCTAATGCAAAACCTGTTATTTAATCACCGTTCTATGCTTGTAAGGCCAATACTTAAAAATGGTCTTTACATTTATGCCTTTGTCCCCCAAACACCTATGGTGTTGTCCAGATGTCTGGCTCTCAGAAGTCGAGGTACCTGAAGGTCAGTGTACTGCCAGTGTATAAAAGGCTGCCACCTTTCTGTGTCAGCACTAACAACATGTCAGTGGCCAGCAGCCATACCCCTGGAATGACACAGGTTGTCACAGAAGTATGCCTTGTATATCTGTTCTGCCTGCCCTAACATTGCATTTGCTTGCCAACTATTTGTCAAACAAGAAAGGGTCCATTCTGCTGATGTCATTCACCTTAGAAGCACCTTTGGGCACATGTAAGCTCTGTAGCATGTGTGATAACTGTGTAACACTACAGTACAAATAACTAGATAGGCAGGGGTTCTAATCTCAGGTCTGACAAGTATGTGTTTGTGTATGTTTGTAAGATGAAGTATTTTGAGGACTTTCCCACCCACAACACTCCCCAGTGCCCTACTTTAGCAGTCCTGCTGATGTCATTGCCCTTAGAAGTACCTTTGGACAGCACTCAGCCATATAAGCTCCATGGTGCATGTAATAACTAAGTAACAGTATAGTACAGATAACTAGATAGGCAGGGGATCTACACTCAGTTGTGGCAAATGTGTGTGTGTGTGTGTGTGTGTGTGTGTGTGTGTGTGATGGTGTTTGTAAGTGTCTGTGTTTGCAGGGTAATGTATTTTGATGTCCTTCCCACCCAGTACATTTCCCATTGCCATACTTTACAAGGGCTCTTGATGTAATCACCTTAGAAATACCTTGTGACACTGTTAAATCCTATGAGCTCCATGGCACGTGTAACTGCGTAACACTGTAGTATACATAACTTGATAGGTAGGGGTTCTAATCTCAATACTGACAACTGTGATACTGTGTGTGTGTGTGTGTGTGTGTGTGTGTGTGTGTGTGTGTGTGTGTGTGTGTGTGTGTGTGTGTGTGTGTGTGTGTTTGGGTGAGACTCATATCCTCTGGGGGTGTGGGTTATACCATTTTGAGGTCTATACCACCCAGTACACCATCCCATTGCCCTACTTTACAAGGCATGTCAGTGTCATTCATCCTATATGTACCTGTATACACTTGCCAGCCCTCTAAGCTTTGTGGCATGTACAATAACTGTGTAATACTATAGTGGAAATAGTTAGATAGGTAGGGGTTCTAATCTCAATACAGACAACTATAGTAATATGTGAAGCTTATCCGCTATTGTGTGTGTAGGTTATACCATTTTAAGACCTGTTGACCCCCTACCCATGACATTACTTTAAAGAACCTGTTAATGGAATCTGCCTCACATGCACCATTTAACACTATACAACCCATACCACTCATCTGTATGGATGTACATGGGATATCCACATGTGTGCAACCTATGTGTGGTCTGTGTTCCCTGACAATGAGCATTCCTGTGATACCATTGCAAAAAATGTCACAGTTACCGTACTGACACACATGCCAGCATCAGACATTGCACCTGACTGACACATCATGCTGATACAAAGTCTGTCACACCATAACTTGTGCAGGTATGTAAGAGCAGTAGATGAGACCAATCGCTATGTCCGGTGGGTTATCCCACCACCCATGAAGGCATTTGCCAGAGTACCTGTAGTAAGCGGTTGTGTGTTATGTCCCAGGGATATAATGTATGTGGAGCATGGCATGTGTACACAGCACTTTAGTACATACAAGTGGATGTGTAGGATTACTAATATGCCTATTGGCAACTTTGTATGTGTTTCTGTATGCACAGCCCCTGTGGCTGTCTTCAGTGTGTGTATGTGATGGGTATACCATTTTGTGTGCCTCTTCCACCCTGTGAACTCCCCCATTCCTAACCTAGCATTGGCCCATACATATGTCATCCACCGTAAAAGCATAGTTACACAATTTCTAACACCAAGCCACTGGGGTGCAATGGTTGTATCACTGTGCATTGTACATTAATAGATGGGTAGGTCATCTACTCTAAGTGTCACCTCCATGTGCATGTGTGTCTCAATACATGCCCCCATGCAGCAGTGTGTGTGTGTGTGTGTGTGTGTGTGTGTGTGTGTGTGTGTGTGTGTGTGTGAGAGAGAGAGAGAGAGAGAGATGGCACTAACATGTTAAGGGCCTCTCAACCCACCATTGCCAATCCTAACAATCCCTGCAATTGTCACACACTTCAATAGTAGTGGCAGTAACTGCCACACTACAGTACCGCTGTGCTATCTGTGTTATGTATCTAGCGCAATCATTCTTAAGACTGTGTAGGTAGGTGCTGTGCTCAGTCCTTTGTCAGCTGCCCCACGTACAGGACTATGACCCTATGTGCACTACCAGCACAAGAGCGCAGGCATGCATATGAGATAGCAGACACACATGCTGATGATTGGCAGGTTAGACTAACACATTCTGACCTGTGTCAGGAATACATACCCCAAACCAGTCATACACAGTACCAGACAAACCCTCATCAACTGCATGTCAAGTGGTTGTGACAGAAATGGCAGGGGCAACAGATGCTGATAGCTAAATCTGTTGCAGTGAGAGGAATGGCTAAGCTGGTGAGGGACCTAGTGCCAGTACTCAAGTAACCTCCTCTGTATGTGTGAGCCTGTGGTCCTACGGAACACCCAGGTGACATGCATGGAGGCTAGGTGGCTGTGTCAAGGATCACACTGTCTGTCTCAATTACCCCTCACACATTGTTGCATGTAAACACACCTGGTAAACATGTACATGTACAGATGTACCTTGGCTAAAGAAAAGGTGAATGTGTTTCCACTCCACCTTACTCATCATTGCTACTGTCAGCAAGCCCACAGCCTGCAGAGACACAGACACCTGGAACAGAACCAGAATACAGTACATGACACTAAAGTCAGTCAGCAGTACTTACAGTAATAGTACTTCATGGCTAACAAGGTACATAAACCTCAATGTGTACCCATAACTACTGCCAGCAGACAGTACCTTGCACAGCATGACATTGCTACACTGTACCACAGTCACCCTGTGCATCTGACCCATATGAACATGTCCGTGCTTCAATGGTATGGATAAAAGGGTTGTGGCACATGTATCATCACATGCACAGGGTGTGGTGTTGGATTGCCAGAGGCCTAAGCTGGGACATATGGCTGACATGTGTGTGTGTGTGTGTGTGTGTGTGTGTGTGTGTGTGTGTGTGTGTGTGTGTGTGTGTGTGTGTGTGTGTGTGTGTGTGTGTGTGTGTGTGTGTGTGTGTGTGTATCTGGAGGGGTGATGTTCAACTGGGCCATGCAGAGGAGCTGTGCATGTCTGGTGGTGACTGACCTGGGATAGGGATGTGTGAGTGTTTGTCTGCACACCTGCAAGCAATGTGGATGCCCAGCACAGGGCTATGTTGGACAGCTGTGGACCATACATGGCAGGATGTATTGGTTCACCATCTCCTGGCAGGGATGCGGTAACTGGTTCTGCCAGGAGTATCACTGGCACCGTCAGGTCCAAGAACAGATGCAGTACTACTCCCTGATGGTGACTGCTGTCTGCTGGACCCACATCCCTGATGGGACTGCCCAGGACAACATGCCTATGGCCTGCTCCAGTGTGGACAGCACAGTCAGTACATGCCTGTGCCTTCATGATGGGCCATAACATGTGTCTGGTGACACCTGCCATGGCACTTGAGACAGGGGGTTGACAGCAGTCCTCTATGGAACACAGTTGTCCATCTGCCTGTGTGTGACCTTACCTGCTCTCTGCCTATGTCTGGTGTCTACACTCACACTCATCATACTCATCACACCAGCCTGTTCCATGCCACCATCCTTAACCTGCCCATTATCCATGGCTGCTGTGGACTGGACATGTGTGGGCATGCTGACTGTGTGCAGGGACATGGTGGGTGAAAGTGGGATATCAAGCAATGTCACGGATCCAGGCACCGATAACCCACCTGTGCCTCACTATGACCACCATCATCATGGGAGTCCACTAAGACACTGATATCAGGTTGTGTATTATGTTTGCTGAGATATACATACACACACACACACACACACACACACACACACACACACACATGCACACACCCACTCTTGGTACAGTCTGGCACAGCTGTGACATCTATGGGCCCTTCAGTACAAACCTTACAGTAGCTCTGTCTGCCACAATCCATCTCTTTCACTGCTACTGTCAGGCCCACAACAATGGGTGACAAATCCTTCTGTGTGATGGGCCTAGTAGCAGAATGGTAATTGTGGCCAAGACTAAGGCTATTGGTGTGAGCTATACAGTGTCACCAAGTGCATATGCATGTACTGTAAGAGTCAACTTACTGCTATACAAACCATACACAATGACAAGGTGTAACTATATGTGATGATAACTGATGATGGGACAAGACTATACACTATCACTGCGGTACATACACAGCTCAGGCTCACAGGGATTCATTTCAGACAACATCATTGAAGGACAGTCTACAATACATACAGGACACATGTAAAGTACTAGGTGCATAGCCTCATAAGATGGTACCAGGCTATTGGCCCTGATGCCCTCATAAGCCTGGCCCAGACTTTCGCCCATACCCCTTCCAAGCCAGCACCTATTTCCCCTGACCAGCTGAGACACATGCAGGATCCCAGGGCTGTCTCATCCATTTCCTATGCAGTCATCTGGCTTCTTCTTCAAGAAGGCTATACACGTACTCTGCTAGACATGGGGAGGGAGTATATTTTACAGACAGTGTATTGTGTGGGACACTACACTATCCTGCCAACAAGTACTATACATGTCACAGACCAGGTGAGGGCCTTGCGTGCATGATGCATGAGTGCAATTTGTCTTACAGATATGCAGAAACATCATCAAGGCTGGTCTGGACATGGCCTTGTATGTTATACACAGGTCACCTATGATCAGTCTGTATGAAACTGAGTTTAGGGATAAGGCTGTGATGGGCCTAGTAGCAGAATGGTAATTGTGGTCAAGACCAAGGCTATTGGAGTGAGCTATACAGTGTCACCAAGTGCATATGCATGTACTGTAAGAACTGCTATACAGACCACACACAATGACAAGGTGTAATGATATGTGATGATAACTGATGAGGGGACAAGACTATGTACTTGCAGACCCTGGAATTGCCTGGTCAGGAATCTCTGTGGTCTCTGCAACTGCTGCATTTGCTTGACAAGATACATGCCAAATGAGCCATTGTACTTAGTAATGTGTCTGATAAGGGTGGAGTACAGGAATGTTGTGGCCTCCTGGTTCCTGGATGACATACCTGTATTTGTGAGGTAGGCCATGTAGACAGCCTTCCATACAATGGTGCCTACATGGTGGAAAATTATCAGGTTGCTACCGATCTTGGTGCACAAGTCACCTCACACCTGATTGCATGCTCAGTACATTATTACTGTCATACTTAGTGTGGATGACATCTGCCACAGCAGGGAGAATGATGCCTCTCCTGGCATTCAGTTTACGGAAATGCTTCTTGCATCAGTCATTAATTGGGTCAGGGCTTCTTGGGGGATGCATACATAAGTAGGGGAATGTAAGACAGTGACCAGCTTGCCAGCATCTGTACACCTGGTCAGCCATAGACCACTGCTTTTGTCCTGTACCTCAGATACGTATATCTCAAGCAGTAGAGGCCCCAGACCGATCCTTGGGGAACACCGCTTTGGAAGACTCCATCCAGGTGGTCTCCACTACTCTGACTGAGTGGGTACTATCACTGGGCCAGTTAGCTACCCGTCTGTTAACATACAGGTTGGTGCCTAACTGTGTAGGCATATGTATCCTGGCCACCTGGGGATTATTGTGAGAGAACTGGGCTAGGTGAAGGTAGGCATTGTTCTCCATCTTCTCCTCATCTTTGTCTTTGTTGACCACTTCAGAGAAGTCGACCAGGTTTAACAGGCCTGATCTCCCTCTGACAATACCACACTGTGTGGGCTCAGGCATTTCAATGTTGCCAATATCCCTTTTCATAGTGACCTTGATATTGCTTTCCATGGCCTTGCAGAGCAGGCTAGTTAGGCTGATGTGCATATGATTGGCTGGGTTGGTAGATTGCTCTGCCATTGTGTATAGGAATAACAGTGACTGCCTCTGTGCAGATGGGATGACACCGGTGCTCAGGTTGTGGTTGACTACTGTGTGGAATGGATCTGAGACCCCATGCCTGTGTTCATGTAGGATACAGCCAGATGGTATCAGGCCTATAGAGACTTCTGTGTATTGCCTTTGTGAGGGCATTACGGACCTGGTTCCTGATGATGAGGGGAGGGGGGCAGGTGCTGTGCATGCACATGTGTACCAATGGGAGGACAGGGGGTGATGTTTACACTTCACCTGTCTGCAGCCGGTTGCCTATATCTATGCCATATGTGTATTTATTTATTTATTTGACATTTGTTGATTGGGTTAGTCCAACTGGGTAAGAGCCCTTTTTCAGTGGAGACCCGAGGAGAAAAGCTCCACATACATATCTATGTAACTAATGAAGTACATATACATAATATTTAGCTACATTAACAATAGTTACTAAGGGTAAAAACAAGAGTTTGCAATAATAGACATGAGAATACAAATGAATAATAAGCACATCAAGGTGGAATATATAGTCAAAAGTTTACATACATCAGCAGAAATTACATTCATCATCAGAATCAGCTAAAAAGCTGCAGAGGATAGAACTAGTAAGGGTAATATACTAACACACTAGTGGAGAAGAAGAGGAATAAGGAGATATGTGTATAAAAGAAGAGTGAGAGGAAATAAGGCAGAGAGAAGTAAGGTCAATCAGGGGGGTGATTGCAATGACATAGACATATATTAATTAAATGCTTTTTTACAGCATTTCTGAACTGGTGCTTAGGCTTAGTAGTTCAAATTGCCAAAGGAAGTTTATTCCAGCTGTCAGATGGGGAATAGCTCTAAAGGTTCTTGGTGATTTTAATTATGTATGTATGTATGCGGTATTATTGACCACCACTACAGAGCAGATTTGTGTGTTGCCTCTGAGATCGCAGACATGTGTGGAAGGCCTAGTGATTGGCCTTGGCAGTTGTGTCCAATTTGCACTGAAAGATAGCCTTAGGGTAATTCACCTGTGACCTTATTTGCTTGTGCAGACCAAGGTAACATTGCTTCCAATAAGGCACCTATTCCTTCTCAGCCCCTGTCCAGCAATTATTTCCACCTATTATGGTATTTGTGTATTGCTGCTGTCCACCATGGATGTTTACCCTACCTTGAGGGAGATGATGTCCTGTCAGGTATTGCTGAATCCATACAGCTATGTAGGTGCCCACATAGTATTGTGTTGTGGGCCTGGACACTACTACTAGTTCCAGTTGATGGGTTGTTGGCTGTAAAGCTACTTCTACCTCCTCTGAGGAGATTTATAGTTTTTGTGTAAAGTTAATTTTGTTTGACACTGTAAAGGGGGAGGGAGAAGGTGACCTGAACAGTGATGGCTATGTGGTCAGATATTACCAAGGAGGATGACACTGCAGGAGTGCTATGGTGGCTACCCATGTTGGTTAGGACAAGGTACAGGATATTTCCTCCTGTCATAGTAGTGTTGACCAGCTGATCCACTGCACTGCATTAACAAAGCTGAGGAATCTCGGTGCATTCATGTTCAGGTGGCCTAGGTCATGCACACTATGGTTGGGTAGTTGAAGTCACCAAGGAGCAGGGTAGATGATTGAATCCTGACAGATTCCAGCAGGTCCCAAATTTAGGTGTGGTGGGTATCCACAGTCATGGTTGGAGGCCTGTAGCTAGCTATGATTTGAGTAGGTGTTTTGCACTCGGGATGTCACCCATGCGTCATACTGTTTGGCCAGCCTGGTGGTGTGTATGTGTATGCTAATGTTCAACACTCCACCTCCTGTGGCTTTGCAGGCCTCTATTTGGGGTCTAAATGTATGATGGGATAAGTAACCTGGCAAGGTTAGTGTGCTCTCCACAGCTACAAAGCAGGTTTCAGTGACTGCACAAATGTCGGCATCCTACAGGACAAGGTACACTTGCATTGACATGGGTTTCATGGTAAGACACTTAGCTCCTGTTAGAGCAAGACATCTGCACAAAGGCAGACATCACTGGTGAGCAAAGGCCAGAAAATAGTGTCACTGTATGAATCTAGCTGAAACACACTTAGTTGCCAGTAAAGACGGTGTTGCATTCAAAGGTCTACTCTGCAGGATATGACATCTGACAATCAAATGTATGCTATTATGTTATGACTTCAGTCTTTAATGGGCTGCCAGTGATGTGCCAGAAAATACACAACTGTATGAGGTATTGACTACAAATATGAGGCAGACAAGTGGTCAGTCTGCAAAACTCTGGACAGCTGCCAGGTATGGGCTCAGTATATCACATACAGTTCAACACATACTTCTGCACCTGATGTGTACTATGCACATACCCTATATAAGTCTCTTACATTTATAAGACAAGCATATGTATCAGAGTAGCATTCACAGGTGACATATGAATAATTACAACATCCCAGGTAGCTGGCCTAGCAGTGTGGCACTCAGTATTGGACAACAGACACTCCAGTAGTAGTCATACATGAGCTGACCCTTGCTGGGGTAAGTCAGGGGCCAGAGATGTGATCCATGTCAATGCAGACTGGGCAAGCAGGAATGGCCATAGGTGCCGGACAGCAGCATGTGAGTCCAGCAGGTCTTGTTGCGGCCTAGTGTTTAATGTCCTATTTGACATTATTGCATCCCCCTACTGCATTCCATTACAAGCTTATGTGAAAGACATACCTGTTATAGTGCTGAAGAGTTTCCTCACAATACTACAAATGGTTAGGTTTGTGTAATCGCAGTCTGTCTTTGTGTACATGGGTTCAGACCTGTGTTACATAGGCAGCAGCTTGCCTTTTGTAGGTAATGCTTATGAGCAGGTAATGGCCTGTGCACCAGTAGGTGTCTCCCACTTGCTACTTGTGTCTAGAGCAGCTATGTTGTCTTTCCATTAGCCAGTGCTATAGCAACACAATGCTATAATTCAGTCCTTCATGTGGGCCTTGCCCCTTTTCCTTGCCTGTGTGGGGGACATGATGGAGGTGTGGGGGCTACAGCTTCACAGACAGTAGGTGAGAATACCTCTCAGGACAGGACATGTGGAGACGGCCCAACAACATGGGGGACAAAGCTCCAGAATTGGGTACAGATTGTAAGTTAGTATTGCTGTTATACACATAGACGATTGCTAGATTAACAGGGTTTGACTGGATATGCATTTTCTGCATGACTTGACATCTGACAGTGATATGTTTCTGACATACCTCTCAAATGTCCTGATGTCCATAGACTGCTCAGAGGTTTGCCTGCTATGTTTGATCTGTTCCCTAGGCAACTTATGTTTTTGTGAAATCATTAGGATAATGTGAGGATTGTAGTCAGTAAACGTTGACATCCATTAGTGTTTCAGACATCATATCCTTCAGGGATGTTATGTTACAACAAACCCTGTAACACCAACAACTGTTTCAGTTTGTAACACCATTATGTGCGAAATGTCCCTCTTTCTGGTCCCCTGTTCCCCAAGTAATTCATGCTTTATCCAGATGTCTTGCAGTAAGAGGTTCAGAGGTATGGTATATCATTATTTAGCGACTGCACTGCAGGTATCATCCCGGTGACTTAGCAGACTCCTGGAAGTGGTATGCGCCAGTGGCCATAAATAGGGTCCCACACCCTGGACATTCTGTGGAAATCTGTACAGTTGAGAGTTATGTATGTCTTGCCATTGTTAACAGACTGCGAAAACTGTGTAGCAGTGTTGTGTGTAAATGTTTGTTGGACTGAGTAGGGAGAGTAGCAGATGTGAGTGTCATAGATCCTTTTCTATCTGACTGTGCATGCTGCTACAGTTGTTGGTGGTCTATCAGGTGTATATGTTTGTAGGGGAAGACTGAGAAATTTCCTGTAACACCTCAGGATTCCCAGTAGACTGTGAATTGGGCTAGTATATGTCAGTGTAGTGTGTGACTGGCAATCGGGATATGTTTGTTCAAACAGTTGTCTTACACTAGACTTCATTTGGGGTACTGGTATGTTGCTGTGACTGTGGAGCAAATAGTTGTGGGTGGACATTTTTGCGCCAATATCTGCTTTTCCCTACAGTTCCATCCCTGTAGTCCATGATATACTTGGAAATGCATGGGTAATTCCCCAGAGCTAATTTGGGGTAGTATCATGTCAGTCTTACTGTGGTTCAGAAGGTGCTGGGTGAAATGGTTGGCAGCTGTCACTGTTTTTTCTAATCTGTTACATGACTGCAGTCATACCTTGCCACTGTCCAGATGTCTAGACACTGTCCAGATGCGTGGCTCATATGTTTGGTCTGTTACCTATAACAGTTGTGGGTTTCTGACAGATCACTGGGATGATGTCAACATTGACATCAGTAAATCATGACATTCATTTGTGTTTCAGACCTGGAATCTATCAGGAATTATATGTTAAATCAAACCATGCTACTCTAGCAGAATTCTACAGGTATAACAGCCATATTTAAAAGATGTCACTATTGTTTGCCCTTTATCCCCCCACTTATTTCAGGCTTCTTGCAGATGTCTTGCAGTAAGAGGTTGGTTTTATATATATATATATATATATATATATATATATATATACAATAAATATACTCATACATATATATATATATATATATATATATATATAGAGAGAGAGAGATTTTATATATATATATATATATATATATATATATATATATATATATATATATATATATACATATAGATAGATATATAAATATATTTGTATTTAGATTTAGATATACATATATATGTATATGTATATAAGATTACTAGGGATATATATTTTCCCTTATGTTAAATGATTGTAATGCATGATATGTTTGTAAAACATTAAAATTCCTACAATTCAGATGGTGTAGAGACTCATTTTTGTGATTGTAGACTGTGCTCAAGAACTGAAAGTGATGACTTTTTTCATTAATGTTAAATGACCAGAATGCATGGTATGTTTGTAAAAGCATTACAGATTCCCACAGCTCAGATGGTGTAGTGGTACATTACTGTGATTGTAGTGCACAGTATCCTGGGTTCAAAACTTGGCAGGGCTGACTGTTTTATTGCTGGGCAAAACAAGGGCTGATGGAGACAGAGTGATTAAGGTACTTTAAGCAGTTGTAAGCAGGTTTGCGCATTTACAAACCCTCTTAGCTTCACTTAGCACCGCTTACTCCCACTTACACTCACGCTAATTTTCATTAAAGACAAAAAAAAAGAGTGATATGAAAGTGGTGAAATTGGGGCAAGCAGGGGATAAAACATTAAGAAAAGCAGCTAGGGATGTGCAGGATTGGTGTAGGAAAGGAACATAGCTCTACATTTCTTCTGCAGCAACAGCTGTGAATAATGTGTAGAATTTGGAATTTATAGCCTCACACCCCACAGAGAGGAGTGTTGGCGACAGACATTTGGAGAATAATTTGTGGGTAGATTGATTAATTTCATTGTACATGGGGGCAAAATGTAGAGCTATGTATGGGGCAATATTTTTTTGGGGGGACAGTTGCATTTTTTTTTTTTTTAGGAAGGGCTGTAGGTATGTTTGGTGTGGTAGGTTGGGTAGTATAGGTAGCATTTTCAAACAGACAAAACACACAAGACAGCAGACAGGGGTAGTATATGACACATGAGGGGGGTAAACACCTTGGACAGGGAGAGTGGTTGGGAATCAGAGGCCCATATGCCCCCAAATGGATACAGTAGGACTGAACGTGGCTGTGCTGGGGGCTGGACAAAAGGATCAGCCTGCCCCTCGAGGTGTGCCAGGCGGCCCTCCATCTGGTGCAGCCACCTACCCAACTCAGAGTGGATGACACTGTACACCATACCCCAGAACTGTCGGCAGGTGATGGGATCTTCTCCGTGCCCATGCCCAGAGGGGAGACAGGCCCATCCCCTGAGGCAGTTCCACCTAACGGTGGTACAGGACCAGCAGAGGAGGATGTTCCAGGTTGGGTCCCAGACATGCTGGAGCCCGGTGCCACGGGCAGATAGAGTGGGACAGGTGTATCAGCCAGGATCTGTCTTCCCAAATTTGCTATGGTGTTGTGATTTTCCAAGAAATATTGGTTAGTTATGAACAACACATTTCAAAATTAGTTATAACAGCATGTGTGGGTGTTTCCATTAACCCAAACCAACAGATTTGAAATAGTTGCATAACAAACACAGCACATGCATAAATGAAACAACAATAAGCATTTTAACAGCATGCATGTTACATTGATGGCAACAAGCCACCAGTAATGGTATTTGAACAAGGTATGTTAATATGCAACCAATAAAATATATGAACAATAATAGAACACATGTCCCAACAATAGGTTTTGAGAACAACATACCCATAGTATATGAATAATGATTTTAGATGCAGATGACGAGTGGGGGAAGAGAATAAAAAGTCCATTAACAACTGTGTTGGCTTCTATTTTTCCCAACAGTGCTGCTCAGTACTCTATAGGTCTGCCTAACTTTACATCTACCTATGGCCGGTAGCTTCTGTGGCACATACATACCTGTTAGACTGTCAACCTTTAATTGTATGGGGCAGACTGGGTACACTGTGGCTACTTTACTGGAGGGGGGCTTGTACATGTCAGGGTTACATATTTGACATAGAAGGTGTACCCTGCAATGATCTTGTGTGAGTCTGCTACTAGCATAGCTCACCTGGATTCCTATCTGTTTCCAAGGTGATTGGCAGCAGTGACCACTAGCCATGACAGTGTGACACTTGAGAGACAGGTATTGGGAAGAAGGCATGGTGAATGTACCTATCCTGCTGACATTTGCAGACATATGGGGTTGGACAGTTGAACAGTTGTACACAATGTATTAGTATACCCTTCATACAGCTACTACACACATTTCTTTACCTGTAAGACCTGTGGAGGAAATAGCTGTTAACACATTCTGAATGTTTCTATAAATATTCAGGTCTATTAGTATACCCTTCATACAGCTACTATACACATTTCTCTACCTGTAAGAGTTGTGGAGAAAATATCTGTTAACACTTTCTGACTGTTGCTACACATATTCAGGTGTATTAGTATACCCTTCCTACAGCTACTACATACATTTCTTTACCTGTGAGACCTGTGGGGAAAATATCTGTTAACACTTTCTGACTGTTTCTACAAATATGCAGGGTTTCTATTGTGTATATATATATACACACATCTCAGTACCACTCCCTGGATTCGAAACATGTCTGGGTGTGCTAAAATCAACCACAACGTTGTTTTTCAGCACACTGAGCTACTTGGAAACTCATGTTTCTTGCTTGAGTGATTTCTCACTAATACTCTCTGGGTTGGACAGTCTGACATTGTAATCCTGAAATTCATGCATGCCAGATCGTTATTGTACTTTGTATTACTCCTTTGACATAATACAATCTGGAAAGCAAAGGTTAACACAAGACTGCAAAGCATACTAGCTGTTTCCCAGAACAGCCTCAGTTATTTCATGCTGTCAATGCCATATTTGCTGTAAAGAACCTGTACACAGAGATCAAACTAAACAGGTTATGGCTGTATTCCCACCTGCACAGTTTAAATAAGGCCATATCCCCACCCTTTGCCATCATTGGACCATTTTGAAAATGCTGGGCACAGCTTAGCAACATGCAAACCCGCTAAGCTGGGTTGAACAGTGCTTAAAAGGGTAATTGCTGAGCACTGCTTAACAATGCGCAAATCCATTTAGCTGAGCTGACTGCTGCTTAACATTCACATTTAAGCAATGCTTACACTGACTAAGCATAGCTGAGCACTGCTCACCAATGCTCAATTTTTATTTTAAAAACATATCAGGATAATGACTTTATTGATCATTACTGACATATTAGTAAGTGTATATGAATTACTTTACATGACATATCTCTATGTGCTTTCATTTCATTACCATGGGGTGTGACTATACTGTATGGGACACTTGTGTATACATGGGTGATTTCACATGGTATATGCACTCACACTTACATTTTAGACCAGATATACTACCCTGGTTGACAAATATTAATTACTACAAACTTAAAATTAAAATAATAATTTTAACACTGCTTCCCCATGTAAAAATAAAGTGCCTGTCTTTGTACTTGTACCGTGAACACCTGCATGCAAAGTCAGGACTCTAACCCCTATGCTATGTCAGCAAGAGGATTTCAGCTGTATATTTTTTATTTATCTCCTATGGAATGTTTCAGCAATGCTGAACAGAGGGCCATAATGTGCACACCAGCTCAGCTACACTTAAACATAACTTAGAATAAAAAAAAAATTCATAGAACCACTTTATTTACATGCATCTCTACTCCTTGTCAGTCACAGTAAGGGAATTTGTAAAGGGACACATAGACTCAGATTTTAATTATAGGTCTTACAAAGTTAGGAAGTGTGACTGTGGTTTTCTAGCAAATCATTGGCAAATCATTCGGGGTTTAAGTCAGAACATACTGACAGACATTTGGATTTCAGACTTCATACCCTTCAGGAAATCTGTGCTATTGCAAACTTTTTATTCTATCAGCTTTCTGGGATTGTCAATGCAATATTTAAAAAGCGTCCCTATTTTTCTGCCTTTGCCCCCCCATTATTTATGCCTTTGTACAGATTTTTTGCTCTAGGAGGCTGAGAAGTATGTGAGGCAAGCATCTGGGCATTCTGCAGACAGCTGTACAGTTAATGGCTATGGGCATATGGCACTTTCAAATGGCAGCCATTTGTGTTTCAGTCTTCATACCCTTTAGGAAGTCCATGTTACTGGAAACCTTTTATTCTATCAGCTTTCTGGGTTAGTCAGTGCAATATTTAGAGAGTGTCCCTATTTTTGTGCCTTTGTCCCCCCCTTATTTATGGCTTTGTACAGCTTTCTTACTCTAGGAGGTTGAGAAGTATGTGAGGCAGGCATCTGGGCATTCTGCAGATACCTGTACAGTTACTCTTTCAAGTGGAAGGCATTTGTGTTTCAGTCTTCATACCCTTTAGGAAGTCTATGCTACTGCAACTCTTTTATTCTATCAGTTTTCTATGTTTGTCAGTGCAATGTTTAGAGAGTATCCCTATTTTATTGCCTCTGTCTCCCCATTATTTATGCCTTTGTACAGATGTTTTGCTCTAGAAGGCTGAAAAGTATGTGAGGCAAGCATCTGGGCATTCTGCAGACACCTGTACAGTTAATGGCTATGGCCATACAGCACTTTCAAATGGCAGCCATTTGTGTTTCAGTCTTCATACCCTTTAGGAAGTCCATGCTACTGCAAACCTTTTATTCTATCAGCTTTCCAGGTTAGTCAGTGCAATATTTAGAGAGTGTCCCTAGTTTTGTGCCTTTGTCCCACCATTATGTATGACTTTGTACAGCTTTCTTGCTCTAGGAGGTTGCGATGTATATGAGGCAGGCATCTGAGCATTCTGTGGAAACCTGTACAGTTGATGGCTATGGCCATATGGCACTTTTTCAATGCAACCCCCCTGCATTGTTTCTTGCTCTCCTATGTATTTCAGTGTCCACAGACACTGAAATACTAATTTTATTTCATTTCAGTGCCTGCAGACATTGAAATATTTTAAAAAATTGCCATACAGCACTTTCTGAATGCAGGGGACATGTTAGATGTGAGTGCACTGCTTAGACACGTCCCCTGCACCCAGTGCCTGCATAGCCATAAGAGTAGTGCACCGTCATGAACATGCAAGGTGCGCTACTGCTACGGCTGCACTTGCGTGGG
Organism: Protopterus annectens; assembly: GCF_019279795.1. Lineage (NCBI taxonomy): Eukaryota > Metazoa > Chordata > Ceratodontiformes > Protopteridae > Protopterus > Protopterus annectens. Next base: position 716,443,665 of record NC_056728.1, read on the forward strand.
TGCAACCCTCTCTGTGTGGGAATAGCGCTATTCCGACACAAAGTTTACTGAATCCTAGGGAGAGGGTATCTATTTTAGAATGAATTAAATTTCTGTGTTAGATATACAGTTTGGGAAAAAAGATTTAGGTAGCATTCAATTGGAAAAACAGTAGTAGAAATAAAACAAACCCATCTTTTCTAGAGAACATATAATTTATCATTCAGACAAAAGGTTTATTTGACAAATTCAGTACTGATGGGAAAAATAGCATACATAGCAGTGTGTTTATGCTCTCAACATTATTTGAAAAGGAATTATTGTCTATATCGTTTTTCAGTCATATGGGGTTCTAGATTAAACCCAGTCAAAAGAGAAGTTTTACATGTAAATAAATAGGAAGGAGGTGTAGGGTTAATTAACCCAGTGATGTATACTGCTTCACTAAGTTTGTAAAGAGTGTTAAAGTGGATGAATGAAAAAGATGAGAGATTAGTAGTAAAACTGTATCAATATAAGCATGATACATTTTGAGGTATGGTAAAAACAGTAAAAGAGAAAAAAGTGTATAAATGAAGAAATAAAATGTTACCAAAAATATTTTTGTGGAAAACAAAAATTGATGATATAGAAAAACAGAGAAAACTATGGTCTAAAAAATGTAATGATAAAATATTACTATGTAAAACCATGGGAAAACCTAACAGATTAAAAAATAAAGCTATAAAAATCAGAAGCAAATGGTGTAATCACAAAGTTAAATGTCACAATTTTTGTGGAGACTGGTAATAGATAAATTGCCAGTAAAAAGAAATATGCCATATAAAAAGGAAAGTGATAGAATATGTTTGTACTTTAAAGAAGAAGAGCTATTCAAACGTGTTTTTGAAATGTAAAAGAGTAAAAACATTATGGGAAAACAATGTAAAGAAAATTTTTTTCAAAGATACAAAAGAAGTGGATAAAAATAAACATGGATATGATTAAATATGAATAATATAAGAATAGAAGTATAGAATATTTTAAAAGAATAGATATAAAGTTATTGTATTTTATGGTTTATATGGAATGAAAGAATAAATGAAATTATGCAGACACAAAAGTATAGGTAGCAAAACCAAAACACTGACCAAAGAAAAAAGCACCCAAAAGGCTGCAGAAGACTCCTCCTTCTTAATGAAACAAACAGCATTAAGCACTTTCGTCTCTCTCACAGGAGACTTCATCAGAATAAAAATCCATTCATATAATACATTTAAATAGTCTAAAACCCCACATTATTGGTCAAACGTATCCAAAGTCATTTTGTTTTAAAATATCACATGCTTAATCCACCATATTTCTGCTAAAACAATGTTTATTTGTTTGTTTGTGTCTTTCGGCTTTTCCCGGTTAGGGGTTGCCACAGCGGAACTCTGGTCCGCTAATGATTGGTAGTGGATTTTTACGTAGCGGGTTACCAGCCCTGACGCACAACCTTCAATGAAGGCATGCCCCATTCACGTATGCCTCCACACAGAAGACGCTCTAGCTGAGAATGTATATAAAGTAAATAACTTAATTATATAAAAACATTTTTCTCTTAATGACGCAGTTAAACTTCCAAAAAAAATTAATCAATATTCTTAAACATTGTACATGCATCCAGAATAAAACTAACAATTTGTTGAGCCATTTATCATTTATAATCTTTCTACTTTCTCCTTTAATGCTGGTTTTAAGGAAACAGAATCATTAAGTCCCGGGGGAAATGCGGGTGATGTTCTCAATGTTCATACATTTTGAAATGTAGCAGTGTAATATGTTGTGTAACAAGATGAAAACAAACATTAGTTTTATAAAAGGGAATTGTTTTACTGAAAAGGTAATCTACCTTGCTATTTGTGCAACATGCAGAGGATTTTATGTGGGCAAAATGGAAAGAGTGTATAAAATAGAATCTATGAATACAACAATGATATTAAAAATAAAAAAGAAACTAACGCCCTTTACAGAGGTTCTGCAAGTTGTAATGGATTTATACATTTTAGGTTTGGTATTTTAGAGACTGTAAGCATTGACTTAAGAGGGGGTGACTGGAAGAACCTTTTAAGTAAAAAAATAATTACAGTGGCAGTTAAGTTTGGCAGCAAGATTTCCCCCGAGACTTAATGATTCTGTTTCCTTAAAACCAGCACTAAAGGAGAAAGCAGAAAGATTATAAATGCTAAATGGCTCAACAAATTATTAGTTTTATTCTGGATGCATGTACAAGGTTCAAGAATATTGATCTTTTTCTTGGAACTTTAACTGGGTCATTAAGAGAAAAAAAATGTTTTATATAATTAAGTTATTTATCTTATATACATGTATTGTTTTAGTAGCAATATGGTAGATCAAGCATGTGATATTTTAAAACAAAATGACTGGGGATACATTTGACCAGTAATGTGGGTTTTTAGACTATTTAAATGCATTAGAGGAATGGCTTTTTATTCTGATGAAATCTCCTGTGAGAGAGACAAAAGCTCATGATGTTTGTTTTATTAAAAAGGAAGATCCTTCTTGCAGCCTTTTGGGTGTTTTTTTCTTTAGTCAATAAATGAAATTATGTTTAATGGTAAATGGATTTTAGCAACAATATTAAGTAAAATCAGTTGGTGGTTATGGAAAAAAGGAGTGAGGGTTAATAGGGATTTAAATTTAATATGATTATAAAGAAAATTATGAATATGTGTAAACAGATTTGTATATTTATATATTTGCACATATGTAAATATTTGTAATATGTACATATTTTGAAAATGAGTTATTTTTGTATACAAATAAAGGACCCCTACTAATTTTAGTAGATGCTATGGGATCTTTTACATTCACTTGATTTATCACCAGCTCAAGCAGATGGGATCTTGAAATAAGACAAAATCCAAGTAGCACCCAGTCAGCAAGATAGGTTCTTGGTTTAATGTCTAATCCAAAGGATGACACACTCAGTAGTGCAGCACCCCCCTTATGCTACAGTGCAGTTTCAACAATTGATCTACGTAGTGTGGAAATAGAACCCACAGCTTCTGCTCCAAAGGCCTGTGTGCTACATGTTGCACAGCTGACAATGCTATTTTTAATAAAGTATTTTACACATGTAAGAATCTATTCTACTTTTTCTGTTTTTTTTTCTACAGCATCAGCTATAGTGCAGACATTGGTCACCTTGCTCTGACTAACCACTATGCCAACTACTTGGTCCCCAGAAGTCTCTAGACCTGCCTCTCTGCAGGCTGGCAAAGGTCATTTTGCAGAACATGACCTGGAGGGCTTGCTGGTGGTCTCTGGAGCCACCTCTTAGGAGGTGAGCTAAGCACCATCCTCTGAAAGTAATCTGAAGGGGTTCTCCTGTGTTATCCAGTGGAGACGTACAACAGCTGGTGATGACTGATGGGAAATGGCAGCTGGATATTAGCACTAGCACTGTGCATTACCTTCTTGTATAGATGATTGATATACACAGTTTCTGACCCTGTCCATTGGATCACCAGTAGGATTGCCTAGCCATGATGTTAGTCACAGAGGTGACTGACATCTGGGTGGATTCCCCCCAGGCCAGTCAGGCAGGTGTTCCATACCTTCCATATCCCTCATTATCTGCATTCCCTTCCTTATGCATTAATTCACATATCCTGTTTGTACTCCAATCCTCACCATCAACACTTGTCCACCCTCTGTTAGTCCACATCTCTCCACTGTAAGCCCATTTGTCAACATTTGCATTGTCAGCTTCAGACTGTGTTGTATGTTTGTCTGTCTGCTCCTGCATCTTTTTCTGTACCTTCCTTTCAGCCTACATTTTCCCCTTGTTACCTTCCTTCACTACCTGACTTCATAAAATTAAAAATAGAAAAAGAACATATACCCCCCAATTTTCCTTAATGCTGTCATTTTCTGTGTCTCTATGCCTGTGCTTCCCCATTTCTTTCTTTCTTTACTAGCTCCCCATTTCCTCCCTATTTATAAGATGAAATAACTTGGTACTTTGCTTTAATGCCCTTACATGGACTGCCATCAGAACCTGAGCTGCAGCTATGGGGTGCTTTACTGCAAGTGCAAACACATAGAGCATTAAGCATGCATCTGCCTGATACTTTCCACTCGGTCATGTGAATGACCCAGTACAGTCATTTCAGCATCATTACTGGTGTTGTCATGTCTGAGAGTTTTCATTATGCAGCTCTGCCCTGTCATGATGATGGCATTCATGCTTACCTAATTTGTGTTGGGACATGTGGCACACTGAATTCCCCACATTACTTACCATTTTGTAATATAATTGTGCTTCTTTCTAAATACCACTCGCTTATTTTATTTTGATAACTTCATGCAAATTAGCCTTGAAACTCTGCCTGCTGTGGGACATCCTTGGGTTGTCCTCTGACAACTGGCATGTTAACAATTCTGTAGCACTTTTTTAATTCATAAAATACTGATTGATTTACCAGTACATTTTTAGAATGCATCAAAGTAAAGCAATGTGCTCTGAGAAGTGCATTAACTCTGTGATTTTACACTTACCATCCTTTTGATGAGATGTTAAATGCCTGAGTTGGTGGTAGCTCATACGAATGAAAAAGATCCCACAGCAGTTATTAAAGAGTTGTGGAGGTTCTCCAGTGCCCTGGCAAAATTATCCCTAATCAGTATAAATACCATCTCCTGTCTCTCCAGAAAAAAGGTCTCTAACATAGTTCGACTAATCCAGTCAACAAATAATAACTAAATAAATTACCTGCTTCAGTGAGGCTTTTTTCCCCAGCCATGTTGTAATTATAGAGATGTGGCAAAAGTTGTCATTAAAAGAAATTGTAGTCAAACTAGCCTATCTTGTTTTTATATCCAGAAAAACAGATTACTGATGAAAAAATGTACCAATAATGTAGATATTTTCCTACTTTAAATACTTGTTTAATCTTTTCTTGGTTATACAATACCTTTCATGACCTATCATCCAACCAATTCATAACATTTTCTTCATTTTTAATCTTCTAACAATATAATCTTTTGCGCTTGTCTTCCCTTCCAATAAATGTTATTTTCTCCACATCAAATAGTCCATTTCCTTTTTGGATACTATTCACAAACATTATGCAGCATGGAGTAAGGTTGATATACCTTTACAATTCAAAAATGTATGTATAAAATGTTACTAGACATTGTATGCATTGAGGAACATAACAGCTTAATGACAGCAATTACAGACAGTCCCACAACCACAAAACATTTCTATTAAAAAACAAAAGCACTTTCAGTGAATTTAACTTTGTCCTTTCCCCACTGTTGTGTGACACTGGAGTTATATAAGATAGGGGAAGGGAGTGTGCCACGTGATGGTGTTAGTATAAGTTTGCTTTCTGAAAAAAATAGAACTTTTTCATGGTAATATGACTCTCTGATACTGCTAGTCATACCTCTTAACTGTACAGATTTTTACAGAACATCCAGATTTTTGCCTCATATTTTTGGTCCGTCCCTCATAAAATCTGCAGTTTTCTGGCAAATCATTGAAGTCACTCAATAATACTAAATAATGGCAACATTTGAGTTTCAGACTTCATAACCTTCAGAAAATATATAATGCAAAACGTGTTATTCTAATGATTTTCTGAGTGTATAGGAGCAATATTTAAAATCTGTCACTATTCTTGGGCTTTCCCCCATCATTTCTGGCTTTGTCCAGATTCCTTGTGCTGAGAGGGTGAGAGGTATCTGCAAGACAACATGAATCTTATGCTGTCATACCTCATTCTGTAAACAAAGTATTTCATGCAAGGAGTATATATGCAAATGATGACGCCTTCTAGTTTTGTTCATGATGCAAAAAAGTAACAGCATTTTGTATGAGCCAGTCCTAATCATTACTATGTTCATAGGCACTTATTAGGCATGCATCCAAGAGACCATTAAGAAGTATAGCCCAAATTCCCAATTGCATCAAAGTTCTGGTAAAGTGATTTTCTCAAAGTCACACTGCAGAAAATGAAGGCTGAGGGAATCAAACTCTATACCAGAAGAAGTAGTTTGTTAACAGCTCATAGCTTTAATCCCCTGCATTAACTGTCAGCCTAAGGTTACATACCACCAAGGGCAAGAGCCCTACCTGCTCAGTCACATAAGTTGAACTTATATGATTCCAACTACATACCAACAGATGATGTTTTGGTTTTGAATGCAATTATCCCTCCTCCTTCCCCGATTATTGTAAATACAAAAATGAAATTACCATCAATTCCATGGCACAGTAGAAATCATTCTACCAGCAATGGAGCAGATTGTGGTGCAAGCCACCTCTTTAGCACAACCATACTTGTTCCGCCTTCTCCTTCTGCCATGTCATTGAGCACCTGCTTATGGAATCTCACAGAGTACCATATCCCCTCAGTATCATATTAAGGTAATGATCCTAGCTCCACAGTGCATAGTAAGTGAAACATCTTTATGAATTACTATTAGGTATGATGTCAAAGCACAGAGCAACAGAGAAAATGTATTGAGTTAAATATACAATGCACACCTACCTACGTAGCTCTTTCCTGTTGTGCTTTCTGGTTTCACCATGTAATATGGTAACTGATTATGATTTGGGCACTGAAACACATGGTACACAGCAGTGTAATAAGTAATTCTGGGCATTTCATAGTCATATTAACTTCTTTGCATGCTGCTCTTAAGAACCGTAATCCATGTCTATGTCTATGAATCAAGATCCTGACCAGGAGCGCACTAAACAGAATGAGCAGAATGCTTTTCCATATCTGTGCACAATGATTTTGAATGTCTAAATTTGCTTCTAGCTCTTTTGAATTTGTACTTCAACTCCTAGTAGGCATGGTCTGAACCTTTTAAAAAATAAAGTTATTACCTCACAGTTCAAATAAATGTCCATATCTCTAGAATCTTAAGTATTACTAGAAAATTGTAAATGGCAAACTGTTCAACACAAAATAACCTTTACAATGGTTGCATTCATTCAATTCTAGGTCTTAAACTGAAATTTATAAGCCCCAATAACCACAGTAAATATGAATTATGTAATGTTGTATAAACAGCTTACAATTTCTCAGTAACCCTTCACGCAAGACATATAGTGCCAGCAGCATTTTCTTCATACAGCCGTGAGCTTTCATATAAAATAAATAGTATACAAATAATATTCAACATCTCTTTATCTGCACTAGGCAGAGGTAAAATATCAATACAGTTGTATTTACTATTGTATAAGCTTTAAGATCACATTTTCTAATTCCTTCTATGTAACACAGTTTTGGAATTACTAGAACAAATATGAACAAACATTATTTGATGCCTAGAGGCATCAGTAGGCTATAACTGTAGAAATGCCTGGAGGCTGAGAAGGCTGAGTGAAATAATTGGTATTGCTAGATTCTAATAAAGAAGGATATGCCATTCATGGTCAAACAAATGCCCCTCTTTTCACTTATACTCATGGTCATACTCTGTTTTATACTTCTTTAGAGCTACCCACCAGTCTGTCCAAAAACTGTATAATTCACAAATTTATATAAGTTCCCTCCATAATTCATTACAGACCCTCCTCCGTTGTACTTTACTTAGAATGCTCTCTGTTTAGTTCTATTCTTAATTTATTGTCATTATTCTGAAAAGATCCTCCCCTCCGTATAGCCAGAGCACTTCTGGCTAACATCAAAGACTGAAACAATACTAATTTTATGAACTTTAATCATACTTTGACTTAGGAAAGGGGTTCATTTCCAACACTGAATTAGAAACCCAAAAAACTTGGAGAAATTAAACAGGTAGAAACCACATGGATTAAGAAACCTGAATTTACAGCTGAAGTTCTCTGCTACATATTAACCAGTTTAACTAAACATATCATATAATGTCTTCAAGCAGTTATTTTCATATTGTCTACTTTACTTTACCATATACCTATCAAATATTATGGTCCTTCCTTTATCATAAATCTAAAACTCACATCTTATTGTCTTGAGTTCCTGCATAAAACATTTGAATGTTTTCATTCATAATTAAAGCAGCCACATCTGAAGACTCTTCCTTACCTAACATCCAGACGGTTACTGCTCACCATGTGACATTAAACTATTGCATCTTGTTTAGCGTTAATAATCTTATGTCTAATAAACATATTGCCTTTTGTGGCAGTAGCTAACACTAACAGTTCAATTAACATGCTTAACTCATACTATGTTGTTTACATTTAAAGCTAATAATCTCACATTACCCTTTCTATGTCCCACTATCTTTTTTAATTCTTTGCTTTATGTTTACTATGTTCCCTCCTTCACCTCTGTCTATTTCTATTCAGAATGACCTCTGTACATCTCACTGATACGATTCTTTATATCAATATCATGTCACTCTGTGCTTTTGTGGATTCATGTGATAAGAGCTCTAGTTCATCAATCTTTTGAATACTAGCAAAGTTACTGGGTATGCCTGATCTGTAATTGATTGTAAATGTCTATTGTTAATTGATATGCAGTAATGTTGATAATGCCTTACACTTTGCTCACTGAGAATGAAAGTGAAGATGTGCCAATATAGAAAAAGTAGAGCCAGTACAACAGTCTCTTGCTTGTTCCACATGTTTACTATTTTTGTTAGTGTTCATAGCCAAAGAAGGACACTATAATGGATAGTTAAGCATATAAAACTAGTGAGATTCTGAATAATCACAAAAAGAAGAAAACCCAAGATGTCAGTGCAAGACAAGGAACTGGATGCTATAGATATGACATATATAGGAAAAACTGATGGGTTTGATAATTCCACAGAAAAGAAGAGCGTGTATGTTGAGAGACTGCAACAGTACTTTGCTGCAAATTATATACCTATTTGTACACGTGTCTGAGCTTTCAAGTGCTTATGCGCTTTTGAGTGCTAACAGAGCCAAATCATATACCCTGCTCCATAGTAACTGCCCCAGACAGGCCTGCTAGCATGTGTTTTGAAGAGTTAGTGCAAGTAGTCGAGGAACACTTGTCCCCAAAGCCATTGCTAATAATGGAATTTGTAAGGTTTAATGATGTTTCACAAGCAAAATCAAAATGGAGAGATGACAACAGCTTATGTGGCAAAACTGAAAAAAATATATATATATATAAGAAACATTATCAGTTTGTTAATGAGTTAGAGAATGCACTACATGATTGGTCTGTACAATATTACAGGAAGGAATTCAAAAAAGACTGTAAATTGAGGCAGATTTCATGTTTAATTAAGCAGTGGAAATTGCCATTTTAATGGAAATGGTGTTAAGGATGCACTGGAGTTACAAGGTGGAGTTAAAACTGGTAATGTAAATAGCAGAAGGAAAATTATAAATGTTATTATTGTGGGTGCAAGTCCCATCTTCCTTCTCAGTGTAATTTCAAAACTAAAGAGTACAGTGTCATAAATCGGGTTATATTCAGAGAGTTTGCTGCATAGGTAAGGCACAAGATAAAATGTGTCCTGGTGAAAACACAAATGTGCATAATGTTGTAGAGGTTTCTGATAATGACAGTGAAAATGTATTCAGATGCCTAAGTTATTTGGAAAGCCTTTTAGCACAAAAGGTAGGGACAAAACCAAACAATAATAGATGGCAAAGGTCTAAAACTAGGGACAGATTTCAAATATTGCTCTTACATACTTAGAAAATTGACAGAATAAATTTGTTTCCATTAACATGTATTTTCTGACATATACATAGTCTGAAACTGAAATATTTTACATTTTTAGTTGTTACCAATGATTTGCCAGAAAGCCAAAAATTTTATGAGGAACACACCAAAAATATAAGGCAAAATTAAAAATATTCTGCAAAATCAAGGACAGTTGATAAGTATGCTTAAAATGACTATAAAGCATTTAAAATCAGGAAAAGCTGAACATATTCCATCAAAACATCCACTTGTGAAAAAGTTATTCATATTGGAGTGACAGTCAAGTATATTGGTCAAAGTTCCTTGTTAGACTTGAACATTATACAAAATGGTGGTGCACCCTTATGAGGTTGTGATGGCTAAGAAAGGTATGATTTGACTGGATGGTGATAAAGAGCCTTCAGGCATGGTCTGCTGTGTTGTGAACAAAGAAGTAGAAATTAGATGTAATATCAAAAAACTGACATTCCTGTATTTAATGGCAGTATTGGTAGTTAGCACTGCAGTAACTGTAAAACTTTGAATAAGAGACATTAAGAGTGGCTGGAAGCAAACTGAATACTTTCAAGAATAGACTGATATCCATGGTTGACTGTAGTCATCCCTGTAGTAAAGAAAATGGGACGTAATGTCACAGTTAAACCAGTACTGCAACATAAACACTATCATCTGCCAAGAACTTGGGAGATTTTGCCAGTCAGTCAAGACTACAATGTTTTTCAAAGATGGACTTAGCTGACTCCTACCTCCAGAAGAAGATGGTAAAAGATGTAAGGTATCCCTAGTGCAACAGAGTTGTGTTTGAGTAAACTTCTGCCCTAGTTATCTGGCAACAAGGAGTAGAAAATGTCTTCTGATGAATATCCAGATTCCAGTGTCACTTTGATGATATCGTCTTCACTGGTGCTACACATGAGGAGCATTTACAAAACCTCAAAAGGGGCCTTAAAAGATTAGAAGAGTATGAGCTAAGACCTAAAGAAAACTTATATAAACTCTTAAACCCCAGTGTGACATAACTAAGAGCAGCAAACTGGCCAAGACAAAATTCAGGCTGTACTACAAACACAACATGTTTCACAGCTCAGATCCTTCTTGGGGAGGATTTGTAAATTACTATGACAGAATTTACCAAATCTGGCAACTATGTTGCATCATCTGTTTGAGCTTCTATAGGTGTAAAATAATGTATATTGTGGCAATGTCTGTGTGGTTTTAATGTGGATTGGAGTAAATACGTATATTGTACACCTGCTTGCTTGTTCTTGGATTTCAACAGCCTTAGTTTGCTTTAATCTTAATGGCTCTATTAATATTCAGATAAGGATATAGACCAACAATTAATAGGATAAGTTTACTTATCCTTTGGAATCAGTATGACCAAATAACTATTCCTTCTTTCCAGACTACAAAATATGCCTCATAGAGGTCTGGCCATTCTCTTGCCACCCATAAATAATAAATAATAAATAAATTATAAAATTCCATCTTTTCCCTCACTCTTTCTCCTTCATACCTAATATTCATCAGTCATGATTTCCTCATATATGGTTTACAGTCTTCCTTCTTTCATCCCTTTCCATTCCCAGTCCATCTGAAGGGCCGTAGCAATATCTCTTCTCATCAGTATTGGTTGATTTATTTACCCTGCACTAAACACCACTCCAAAACATTTAATATCACTCAGCTTTCCACCCAATGAACGTTAATTGCTTACCTTATCACCCCATGCCTATCAAATATGATTCATTTTTCATAATTCCATAATTCTCTCTCTCTTATATAACATTACTAGCAATGCTCCTGCTCTTCCTAGCTATCTTTAAGCTAATCCAACCCAGACAAGACTCCGTTAACTGTTTGCTCATAAATTTCTAAATGTTTAAACTGCCATTAAATATTCAGGCCGTAAACCTTCTTGCTCATTTCTTTCCTGCCACTCCTATGCATCTTTCCTTATGTTTTGCCTATTGACTTTCAGCTAGTCTCATTCCTTTTCCGGACCTTGGGATTCTCCAAGTCCTTACTCTTAGTGTCTAGCCTGTCCTCGTCGTGTTTATTTCTTGTTACTCTCCTCTTTACCGCTTCTTAGAAAAGCATACTCTGTTGTTACAAAGTAAAGCAGTGCTGTTGACATTACTACAAGTCCATATCTACTGCCTTGTAAATCATTACGTATTGCCTCAAATCAACATGAGTTATAGAGTCTACAGCATACACTTCTTGCAGCATATGGCGCTATTCTACGAGCAGCCCTACAAAAATATTCAGCAAACTTTTAAATCATTAGACTTTTCATGTTCGGACCTCTCCTCAGACCTTGCTGATATCACCCAGTGCCTTTGCTACAGTTCACTGACTTCATTCCTAATGTTCAGTTCAGAAAGTATGTTCTGACCCAACAACCACTGTTGTCCACCCATTTCTGGAACTTGCTTTCTAACAGTTATCATACCACTATTGTATTACACCCCTGCTTTTCATAGACCATTGGTGCAGCTCACTGCCTTATGACTTCACCAACAGTGTAGCCTAACCCCTCTCAGTGGGCAAAGTTCCCTCTTTGCTGTTTGATGATTCCCCCATAAACCTGTTCTTGGAAAGGCTGTACCTAATCATTGGGGAGCTCTTTCCATTCACTCCAGTCACCAGTCCGCAAGATCCACCCTCCTCCCAGTGCTAGTACAAACATCTCCTCACTGTATCCTATACTGTTTGTTTTAAAATCTTATGCTAGCACACTCATTTATCCACTCTAGCCACCCCCATACACCAGTTATTCACCCTAAACCAGACACCCATTATGGGTAATATTCACCCAGGGCATTTAGGATGTATCTACAAATAACAGTAAATGATTCCTCCCGTTACACCTTGTATTGTTGGTCCTCTAGTCAATCACATTACACGACCTGGACAGGAAGCATAAAGTGTAAAATATCATTGTCATCTCAGTACACCAGAGTAAATGCATACATGGTATAATCAAAAAATGTATATAATCAATCAGTCTATTTTGTACAAACCAATGTTTTAGCACATTTAATTCATTCTCTATAATTTGCCATAGGAACATAATTTTCTTTCAAGTGCCATTGATTTGAAAATACTTTTAGTTACCTCTGAACTATGTTTATGTGGAACCTTGATAATATAAGGCACTCTCCTGTCTGTTTCCCTTATCATCTCATTCTCTACCAGAAAACACTAAACAATGGTCGTAGCATCTAGCTAAAAATAACGCACTCTGACCGCATGATTCAGGATTACATGAATGCATAGATGTGTGTTGGTAATTTGAAAACTGCAGATCATTTTCCTTACCACAAGACATTTTTGTCCATAAGCAAACATCTCAAAGTCCCCAACTGACTGTCTTGCTTATAGCAGGCAACACTTAGTGACTAAAGAGCTGGTATCTATCAAACACCCCCATGACCTCCACATTAACCCTTCTTTGTCTCCCTACACCCTCAGTTGGGTACACCTGTTACTGAGAGTAGAAAATTTTAATGTGCTAACCGTCTATCCTGATATTTGAAGCAAACTGTTGATACAGTACTTCAGTGTTCCATGTAGTCTTGAGAGAAATTCCTGTGGCAAGCTATTCATTCAACTAATTAAAACAAGCCCCTAAACATATGCTTTACATATATTCTAAGGAATATACTTTAAACACGTGCATACTCAAACTAGTTGGCCAAAGCTTCAGGCATCCAAAGCACAAATGCATTATTCTTTCTGGCTTAAACCTGGAAATGATATATTTTGCAAATTTAATCATATATCGTGATGAACACAGCACATCCAAGACAAAGCATGGAATTTAATGATGTTACTTGAGCTAGTTATGTGTCCTCTTATTACTCTTACCTGACTACTTCTATCCTTCTGTCTCACTTTAGTTTATTCATTTTCTTTCCAATGCTCTGTAAAAGCCTTCTTGCTCTTTTCCACTTTTTGTGAAATGTATTAGGTCTTTTGATAGCCTTTCTCACCAAGGCAGCTTTCTCCTCACCTGTCCATTTCAGCCACCTAGTCTTCTATTCACTCAATTGTTTTCAATACCCTGTAGTATCCATCAATTTTCAGGGCCCCATTGAGCTCATTCCACTTACTAGCCACTCCCACATACTCAGTCTTAGCTATGGTATATGTGGACTAGCTGTTAACCAGGTATAGTACAATGTGTATTTTCTGTGCTTATAGAGATGACGACCTTTGTTTGATAAATGTAAGATAATATTATTTATGCTTTACAGTATCATAGACTGCTTTCCTCTCTGTACTTTTAGTGCAGATTTGACTGACATGCATTCTCACACATAATGTATGTCCACAGTATAAGGCATGGAACCTTAAAAACTCTCAGGAGTTTCTTACACAAACATTATCTGTAGGTGTAAAACTGCTACACTATTCATCCTACTGAAAGTCCATTTTTAAGACTGCTTGGATTTTTGGTTTTAAATTTGGTTTAAGCATTTATAGGGTGATGTCACCCTTCATTTTAGAAGGAGTTAAGTGTGTCTTCTGAGAAGTAAATTCATGGATTAATAAGAACCATGGCAGTTTCATTTCCTCTGTATAATCTTTCATTTTCCCCATGGCTTTCTTTTAAGTTTGGTACAGTCTTCTCTTCCTGGCCATTAAATTAAGCAGGTACATGACAACATCAGTTAGTTTTTTTTATAAAGTTTGCAAATTCCACACTAATTAAATAACTTCTATTATACAATGACTGGCCATTAACATCCAAAAAGTAGCATGCTGATTAGTCAGCGCAACCAATGTGCCCGTTGCAAATCTGAGCATATACCAATGGAAAAAAGTCTGGTGGCCTGGACATTCTTCCATTAATATATGCCATTACATTTTCACTTTTCTTTCACTTAAAAAAGAAAAATAATAAACTTACAAAACCAGAGACCTGAAACCTCCAAGAGAGACAGGCAGACAAAAAAAAACAGGATAATCAGGTACATTATGCAAAACTAGAGAAATGTACCTGATTATCCTTTTAATTTCTATGTTCCGTCTCTCCCACACCTTCAAAGTCTCCTGGCATCGTTTATTTTTTTATTTTTTTTTTTAATGAAAAAAAAAAGCAATGGAGAACTTCATTTCTCCTTTGCTTCCTATACACAGTACCCTTCACACAGCAATGATGTACTGCATAAGCGTGGGAACAAAAGTCTGATATGCATACACAGTACATCGCAAAAAGCAGCAGGATACCCAAGGAAAGCAGAAGAACACCACGGAGCTGTCATATGTCAATGACTGACTCCGTGGTGTGGTTTATCAAAGATTTACCCATTGTTGGCTTTCTTTAATCACTCAGGCTTCACCCTCATCATTAAATCACACCAACTGTGGGTAAAATTTCAATATCCCATGCTCACGTCAGTTATTGCCATATTATTAAACATAACCATTTCTCGAACACTATATATGCTAAAATTCCATTTCATTCTTTCACTGGCTGCATGCAACACATCCATCCACTTTGAATGGTCAACTATAACAACCAGATCATTTTGACAAAGAACAATAAACACAGTCCATCTTGGTTTCTCAGTAAATCTCAAAGGAGTCAATAGGAATTTTGTGGTTATTAACTGTTTGTTTAAAATCTTTTGCACAGTAGACGTTGCCCGTTTGATTCTCAGTTAGAGCATCTTCTGTGTGGTGACATGCGTGAATGGGCGTTCCTTCATTGAAGGTTGTGTGTTAGGCCCGGCAAGCCAGCACGTAAAAATCTACTGCCAATCATTAGCGGACTGGAGTTCCACTGTGGCGACCCCTAACCGGGAAAAGCCGAAAGACACAAACAATACCAGGATACATACTTTTTAATATTGTTAGATGAGGTATGGATGATTTTCTGTTGATGTGCAGAACCACTGTCAGCTCAAGTGACTTACCAGAGTCATACAATAAGCAAATGTAGAGTCCAAGGTTAAAACTGTGGGCTACATGTTGATGCTCATTACCAGATCAAAGCCTTAACCCTCTGTGCTAAACTGCTAGGCAAGTCTTTCACTTTGCCTATTTCAGGATGAGGCAGACGTAATATATTCAATATTACATACTGATTTTGTGAAAGTACTGTAACTTTAGGCCCCATCAATATCCAACCAGCTGTAATGCTGACTACACATCATTTGGCAAAATATTACGTAACTATTTCTTCAGTTATTGCAGGGAGTTCTTTCAAAATATATTCATGCACTTGTAATAATGTCACCCATCTGTAACCTCATTGTTTAAGTATGTACTTGTACAATCTCCATAACATCTGCCATCAGTAACTCATTAGGTATGTCAAAGTCTGAAGGCATTAATATAATACTTTCCTTTTAGGATACTTAGTTCATCCTTAAATACTATCTCTTGCTAGATAACCACTTTCTCTAAAGCTTTACATTCAAAATGTTTGTATTTTTATTCTCCCAAGGCCAAATTAATTCTATTTATCTTGTTTCTGTCATTGAAGTTCTAGATGTTCTCCAGGATAAAATTTCAGTACAAGATCAGGGCTACTTTATTCATTTTTCTAAAGTTCTAGTCAGTGATCAAGCCTATGCTATTCTTTCTGACAACTCAGTTACAGACTTGTCTTCTGTCTGTATTTGTACCAGACAAGGATCATTTTTGCAGAATTAATCTTTACACAGAAAATGGCTTCTTTGAGCATTCTGTTTTTCATGTAGCCTTTGAATGTTTTGTACTTAGCCCTTCTGGGAAAAAGAAGTTTAACAATCACTAAGCTTCCTTTTTGTTCACACTAGCTTCATATAAAATAGCTACAGTCATCCATGATTTTGCTAGGTGACCAATTCTGCCACAGGCTACTTACCCATATACCTTTAAAAATGTGTAGCTTTTCTTACAGTTCATACTATTCATACCCACTACTCTGCCATTATCTTGCTACTTACTTGGTTTCGTATTACTGCATTGTTTTACTAGCAGGTCTTTTACATTAAAATTTGCTGCTCTTATTGCCAAAGCAATAATTAAAGAAGTTCCTTTGTGAGGTTACTTTCCGAAAAATATCCCTTGCATGTGTTCCTCACTTATTCCATATATGGTTCTATCTTTATACAGTCACTGTAATGTCTCTGTATAATTCCAGCCTTAGGATAATTGTCTTAACTCACTTACATAGCAAAGCCAGATCATGGTCAAATAGAGCCTAGTCAGGGTACTGGATCAGGGCCTCCACCCCTGCAGTCAAGACTCCTGGGAAGCCGCTCCCCCAGCCATTCTAGTGTCCTGTTACTTGGCCATCTCTCCAGAGTTACCATAAACACTGTTCACTGTGTATCCTATTTTTTTCATTGTTTCTAAAATGATTACAGACATTGGATTTAATTTAAAACTTGTATTTCAAATATTATAACACAAACAGTGAGCCATTTGCTAACAAAATAATACAGTCTCACAGTGAAAAGAGACTTAGCATGAGAAGCAATAACCTTCTCTACCCTTGAACCTAACATTCATTGAAACTGCATTGAAACCCACATTCATAGAAATTGTATCTGGCCAGTGGCAGATTAAGTGTAACTCTAGGTGGTTTTTAAACCATGGGTTCCCTGCACACATATTTAGGACCGTGAATAAATGTATGTGTTCTTTAATTCACCTTCCTGATTGCATTAAACTATATTTCTGGTTTAATACTTGTTAGAGTGTGTTTTAAAGCTGTAAATTTGAACATGTTTTCCAGTAAGCAGTGATACAAAACTTTTGTACCAGTAATGGTAAATCTGCCCATTTCACAACATTTCCAGTACCTCTACCACACAATTCAAAAAGCTCTTCAAGGCTCACTTTATGAATGTCTGGTTATGCTCTTGTAACTCCCCAGGATAAACCATTAACTGACAAGTTGTTCCCACCTTAACAATAATATACCCACTACTTACCTTCACTATCCTCAGTACCAACCCATATGCTCTCATATATAGTACCACCAACACAGTTTTTCTACTAATCTAACAAACTAGAAATCCTGTTATATCTTATTCCCTAAAACAGTATGTTTACTAAGCAACTCTCCCTCACTTTCCCATTTCATTCTTGGTCAAGTACACAGGGATGATGACACCTAGTAACATAAACTTAGCACATCATCTCAGCTAAGATACTCTCTTACCCCTCTTTCTTACTCTTTTTGGAGTAACTCCTATAGCCACACCTCCAATACAGGACTATCATACCATCATACCACCTAATACTGTTATAGTAGTGACCTGCCTAAGCAGTATTACTATACTATTAATAAGATTGTGTAGAAAATTTAGACTATCATCTGGTTATGAACCATGTGGATCTATGTACTAAAAATTATTGTCTTTAGTGCTAGGGGCTGTATGACATCTACTATCTAACAGACAAAATGTCTTACTGATATTCATATTGACTATTTTATGTACTTCTGCATTCTATTTTATTTTAATGTACTTTGCATTTTATTTTAATGTGCTGCGCATTTCATTTTATGTACTCTTGCATTTTATTTTATGTACTTTTTCATTTTATGTGATTTTTATGAATAAAATATACATTTTAACTGGAGCTTTTCTCCCCAGGCCTTCGATGAAAACAGACCTGCACTCAGTTAGACTTTCCCAGTAAACAAATGTAAAAATAAAATAAATAAATGTTAACCATAAAAGGCCACTCAAACTGCTGTCATTATAATCCAGCACTATCAGTCAATATGCTCAATCTCGGCAGAAGTAAAAGTTATCTGATTGACTCCACATTAAAGAGAATGAGAACAGTAACTAATGAAATGGTTTCTGCTGACAAACAACTTTGCATTTCAGTGCTTCATCTACAAATTCAGTGTCTGCTGCTTTTGAAGAATAAATTGCCTATGTTGCATTAAACAAATTGATATGTGTCAGCCATCGGTCTTTCTGGTGGGAAGAGAACCCAAAGCCTTTAACACTAATAGTAAGTATGCTACTTATTGCACTACTAACAATGAACAATATAGCTTTGAACCTATATGACTGACATTGACAGACTGTAATCCTCACTGATTTGCAAACAAAAAAAAAAATTAAAAGAGATTTGGCAGATGGTGCGGAGGTTTAAGACATTTGTGTGCCAATAATTAATATCAGGGTTTTAGTCTGTGCAAATTCACTTAGCTGGACAATGCTCCTAAAAGGGGCATTACACACACACAATTTATTGTGCAAAGGGGTTGAGAGGCAATGTTAACACACTCACTGGAATGGATCCAGTCAGGTTTGGCTTCTGCTCTGTATCTCCTTGTGTGTGCACTCATGGCTCCGTATGCTCCAAATCCATTGCCGCATGGATGTAATACTTAAATCTCCTGACATTTCTAATGGGGCTTGCATTACAAAAGTCCACTGAGGAATCTGGGGCTTGCTGTGCTCTGTGTTGAAAGTCTGCAAAGTTTTAATACAAGTGCTGTGTAAGTTACAAATGATGGAAGTCTGCAAGGTCCTAATGCTAGCATTGCTTGAATGATGAATGATGGAATTCTGCAAGGTTTTTTATTTATTTATTTACTTACTGGAGATTTTTTAGCAAAGCTGCCCCCCCCCCCCCCCAGCCAACACATACCCTAGGGAACTGCCTAAATTGCCTAGTGCAGGATCCGGCTCTACTATGTAATCTAAAACTTTTTCAGGACTTTATGTTGCTAAGCATTAGGAGACTGTTCATTGAACTCAATAATTAGTCATCTTTTACTGTCATCTGTAGTGTTATTACTTAGCAAAAATGTATATACATATGGGTCCCCTGCATTTGACCAAACATGTTTGTTTAACAAACACAAGGGTGTTTTTATGATGATGGTACGTCTGACCAAAAGGTGGATATGTCGATGGTATGGAATGTTGATACAGGTAAGTGGGGATGGTGGGGTGAGACAGTTTGTGTGTGTGTATGGGGGGGTGTATGTGAGTTAGGGCTAGGGTCAGGGATGAGTGAAGGATGGGTGTTGTGTGTTTGGTGTGTTTGTGTACAAGTTTCTGTATTTTAGGGTAAGGGTACAGGTTAGGTTAGAGGACAGATGTAGTGTTATTTGTGAGTGTTTGTGAATGTTTGTGCATCTGAGTCTGTCTTGTGTAGTGATAGTGTTAAAGAAAGGTTTTAATGATGTTAAGATGTAGGGTAAGAATCAGGGGAAGGGGCAGTGTTAGTGTTAGGATTAGCAGCCAGTACTAAAGAGGGCACCTTAATAGTGGATGCTAACCCTAATCCTAACACTGGCCCTTCCCCCATTCCTAACCCTACACCTTAATATCACTAAAATCTTCCTGTAACACTGCGACTATTCAGGCAAATTTGAGGCTAGTGTTACTGTGAGGTTGTTGGTTTTAATATCTGGAGAGGAAATAGTTTTCCTCTCTCTAAATTATTGTTTTCATTTTCATTTTCTGCTATTGTATATATTCAAACTTATTTTGCTGGTGTTTTATATTCAACATTAGGGCAGTTTGGTCATATACAATAGGCCCATATATGCATATTGACTGGCGCAGTCATCTTCCAAGGAGTGTTTCTACTCAAGTACAGATAAAGTACTCATAGCTGAAGATGCATTGTGTTATTTTATTTTTTTTCCTCTTCATGTTGAGCAAAATGCTGGCTTCTTTAATTCCTTGTTGTCAGTAAACCTGAAGTGTTCTATAACATAAAGCTCAAACATCCAAATATGATTCAATAGTTTTAATTGGAAATCTAAGCATCGATAAAAACTGCAGCAGTGGTAAAAGTAGTGTGAATGGTTTCACGGATGAGAAACTTATTACTAGCGGCAACTCTTAGGATAAAACCTAAACAGGAGATAAGGGAGGAATTCCAGGTTTCATTTTGTGAAACATCTGTGCTTTACAATTAATTTATTTTCCAGTTATAATTCCTCATTAATTTTGCAAGTGATTTTTCTAAAAATGAAGATTATGGTGTACTGTTTGATTTTTTTTCACTCCTTACTCAATTTTTCTTTATAACCACACCCACTAAATGATGTTTTTAGCAGTACCAGATAATGATTTGCATAGAACTGCAACATGTTATGCTAAGTAACAACTTACTTCTTTGGAAAAGCAGTGTGTTATGTTTTGGTTTCGCTAGTACATCACCAAATGTGTTAATATTCAATACAAGGTTTCAACTTGCAATACCTAGTTGATGGCTTGAGTTTCTAGGAAGAAAAAAATTCCTAGTGATGCATTTAGCATGGAAATACTGTTACTCATAAATTAAATTAGATAGTGAGGCATTGTGGGATCAGTCCTTCATAATGTCACTGCAGAAGTTTTCAGCACCATGAAAAATTCCAGGGGGCCATCCTTATCAACAAAATAAAATGCAAAAACAGCATAAATTTTACATCAGAAACTGTAGAATTTGATATTAATGGGGTTGCATTAAAAAGTGTGCAGTACTTAAACCTGCATACTTCAGGCATTCACTTGGCTTGGGTGCAGTCTTTTAAATATATTTTCCTGTTGGATTGTATGTAAATACTAAGCTATAGTGTGTGCAGTGATTGCAGGTTGTGTTGCGTACATGATGCATATTTATGAGCCGTTTCATTACACATCCCCCTGTATTGCAGTATGTACAGTTATGTAAGGAGGTATAGATAGTGTTGCCTAGTAATAGACACTGCCTAGTGATGCTGCACACCACTGTATCTTATCTATTGTTTACGTGCAGCAGTGTATTATATACATATGGGTCATATTCTCTTGTATAGCACTTCACTTGTGTCTTTCGGCTTTTCTCAGTTAGGGGTCGCCACAGCGGAACTCCGGTCCGCTAATGATTGGCAGTTGATTTTTACGTGCTGAGTTGCCAGCCCTAACGCACAATCTTCAACGAAGGTACACCCATTCATGCATGTCTCCACGCAGAAGATGCTCTAGCTGAGAGTCGATCCAGTCAGCATCTTACTGTGAGGTGACAACACTTCACTATGAATCAATAAAGGTTGCTGCAAATGGGTATCATTTTTAGTACACTTTGATTGTGCATACTGGAACCCACTGAACTTGGATCACAAAAGCTCAAAAAATGAGTTCACATTGCTCAAGCTCAAGGACTGTAAAACTTGTATCACAGGAACTAGAGCTTATGAGTAATGTGAAAAAAATACAATTAATAAAAAGAATTTTGCAGAGATCAAGACTCTGAACCCTTCATATGGGACAATATCCCCTCACTCTTTAAAACTTTATGATTCACACTGCATCTCGGAGAAAGAGAAATCATTGACAGGCAGTGTCTGCCTGACTGTCTCTGGGAGGCTGTGCAGTCACCTACAATGCTGACATATGAGAAGCATCAGGGTCATATGTGTCTCCAGCATGAGTAAAATGGGCATTTAAGCACACAAATTATTATGCAGAGTATGATGCAAGCCCAGATGATAACGGGACCTCACTGTGAGTCTTGTAGCCGTGCCTAGAATCTATTAAAGAGAAGAGGACTGTGTTTCCTGAATTTATTTAAGAATTATTTACTGTAATAACTTTTGTTTTATTTTATTTTTTGTTACAAGAGAACAACATCGGGATGAGTGGGTTATTTCTATGTATTTATATGCATCGATTTCATCACAAGCTCCAGGATTCTGCAAAGTGTTTTTTTTTTTTTT
Organism: Protopterus annectens; assembly: GCF_019279795.1. Lineage (NCBI taxonomy): Eukaryota > Metazoa > Chordata > Ceratodontiformes > Protopteridae > Protopterus > Protopterus annectens. The sequence continues at coordinate 716,465,991 of NC_056728.1, forward strand.
GAAAAAGTAAAAAAGAAGAAACTTACTTACTCCTCTGGTGTTCTCAGGGATCCTGAGCAAAAGAAGAAGCAATGTAGTAAGGTACAAAGGTAAAAGGGAGATAATCTGAACAGACTATAAATAAAAATAGAGTTGAAGATGCCAGAGTATCTTATCAAGTAAACATGCATATTTTAGGCCTCTAGTAAATATTTTCCTATGTAAAGGTCTGTATAAAATTGGTGCTATTTAGCTTAGTAAGCATTTATTGTATTTGGGATGGCTAGTGGCACCATTAATGATAAATAGAAGATATGTTGACACCACACTAACTGAGATAAAACTTAGTAATGTGCTCAGCGGACACTAGCAGCTGTCTCATGGCACTAGCAATCATTTACCGAACTGCTGCAAATGCATTTTTATGGCTACTATTACATTGCATAATCATTGCCAATAACTTAAAACAAACGTAAAGCTGCCAGGATGAGTTGCATGTTTTGATTAGTTATGGACTGTCAATTTTAATTTCTCCAAGTCTTTTGGGTTTCTAATACCATGACGGGAATAGACGCCATTCCTAAGTCAAAGTACGATTAAAGTTCATGAAATTAGTATTGTTTCACTCTTTGATGTTAGCCAAGACGTCAATATGCTTCTGCTAAATTAAGTAGAGATGTCATCTTAGATTTATTCTCCTCATGTTTCAAAACTTTCACTACATTTGGATATTGTGAGGTCAGTAGTTATGTGTGGAGTCCCATGATTGCAGATCTATACATGTAATCAATTTCAAGGAGGCCCATCCCTCCTTTGGAATGGGGAATATATAATCTTGGTATACACTGATTTTTATAAATCATTTGGTGAGCATGAAGCATCCTTCTTGTTTTAATATCCAACCTATCCAACACTTTTTGGGTCCAGTCAATTACTCCAAAACTGCAAGTTAGGACAGGAAGAGCAAATGGATTTATAGCTTGGATCTTGTTTCTAGATGTCAATTCTGTTTTCAGGATTAATTTAAGTCTTCTAAAGTACTCCTTACTGAACTTTATTCACATTTGTTCATGTTTTATTGCTGATCCTTCATCACTTACCAAGTATTTATACAATACCTCTTGCTCAAGTTATTTTATATCACATTCTTGTCCCAAACTGATGTTTTCCTGGTGCTTTAGTTTTCCTTTTATAAAGGTTGCTTTTGCACGTTTATCAAGACTAAATGACATTCCAATATCATCTGAAAAAGTTTTGACAACCTGCAGTTGTGCTTTCAGTTCCTCATCTGATGAGCTATACAGAGAGAAGATGAGAGGTCATTAGACTTTGTTGTTTTCTAGAAGCCAAATTGTAGCCAGGGCCTAAGCTGTTAAGTAAATAACTTAATGGATTAATGGCAAGGCAGAATAGCAATGGTGACAGAGAGTCACCCTGGAATATCCCTCTTTGAATTTTTATCCATGGGATAATAATCTGTCCTTTATCATGACTTAATTGCAAAGTGATCTGCCACTGTTTCATGGTTACTGTAATGTAGTCAATCAGTGTAGGGTGTATCTTATACATTTTTAAGCACTCTTTTATCCATGAATGTGGGATAATATCAAATGCTTTTTTGTAGTCAATCCATGAGATACTTAGATTCTTCCCCTTCCTACAGTTCTCCACTATAACTTTCCTTAACAACAAATGATCCTTTGTTCCATATGACTTTCTTTTATTGCCCCTTTGTTCTATTGGCATAATTGAGTTTTCTTCTTAATGACTATAAACTCTGTCAACGTCAATTCCCATGTATAGTTTATACGTCATTGGAAGACAAGTTATTGGTCTATAATTTTTAGGGTCGCTTGCACGTTCACTCTTAAGTAAGAGCATTGTTTTTCCTGTTGTTAACCAGTGTGGTGTGTGTTTGGGATGTGCATATAAATAGTTCTTACTCATGGCTAAATCCTGGTGCAAAGAAGTTAATACTTTAAGCCAAAAGTTAGGTACTGCATCTGGGCCTGGGTATTTCCAGTTAGAGGCTTTTCTCAACTTTGTTTCAATCTCTCTGGCTGTTACTTCATCCCATTTCATATCCTGTACCTTTAAACTTCTTATTCTTTCTTTTACTTCTTCTGTCCATTTAGCATGTTTGTTGTGTTCCACAAGATCTTCATAGATACCTCTCCAAAATGTATCTACTTCCTCTTTTTTTGGCAGTCTTTCAATTCCTTTTACCTTATTTCCCAACTCTCTATAAAACTTTTTTGGGTCATTAGTAAATTGTTTATTTTGTGTTTTTCCCTTATATTTATCTTCGTATCTTCTAAGTCTTTCAATCTGTTTTGAGATTTTTAGTTTGTTATCTCCAATAATGCATAATAGATCCTGGTCTGTTCAAATACTGCTCATTGCTTTTATCACATCTATCTTTCTTAGTATTTTTATCTATCCCCTCTTCTATAATCTTCTAACAATGACACTTCTCATTTTAGCTGCTTTATAGTTTTCTCTATTCGATATTTCCATGATGGTATTTGCTTTCACTCCCTCTTTTCCCTCGCTGCCCTGTGTTCCTGTGGTATAACTTTATCAGTTATTAATTTAGCAGCACAGTAATATATTATGTTTACTTCTGTTATATCACATGGGTCTCTATGGACTGTCTTAATTACTGTGTTCATTTGTTTTATCAAGCTTCTGACTTTTGGGGTTTTATTAACCTTCTGTGGTCTATTTCTCTGATTGATCTTGATATATCTGTCTTTGTCTATTAAATCAAGCAACTCTTCTCTTAACTCCTTTCCTTCCATACTGAGGGCACATCCCTTGTTTTCCTTTTCCTGTGGACATTCTATAGAAAGTTCTGTAACATCTTCTTGTGGCACATTCTCTTCAATTTCATCCTGTGTCTTCTGTTGTTCTGTGATATGGGAACTCACTGGCCAATCACTCCTCAACATTGGTTGCATCAGTTTCCACAGTTTCCTGTTCCTTTCCTTGCTGTCTAGCTTCACATGAATATTTATATTGGTTTCCTGTGGAAGGCTCCAAAATATCTTGATATGGCGCCTGACCAATTGTTTCCTGTTCCACTGGTTTCCCCTTAATTTGGATATCCATTGCTCTAGCCTGTTGTGGTGATTTCTGCATTTGATTTTCTACACTGAATCCTTCTCTTTGCAGCTGTTCTATAACCTCACTTTCTATTCTTTGACTCCTCCATTACTAATCTCTTTTTCTACTTTTCCTCTTAGTTTTCTTATTTTTTGTATTGTAAAGTTTTCCATATCCGGATTCCTTTGCCTGTATTTTTCTTCGGGTCTATATTAGAACACCGAACATTCAAAATGTCGAGTGTTCTAATATCGAACCCTACCAATCAAAAATTCAAAACATCGAACATTCAGAACAGCAAATTTTTTCCTAGGGAAAAAATTCACTGTGCCAAAACACATACACACAACACAAGCACACCAAACAAACAGCAATCCACATACAAACTCTTACACCTAACCCTACACTAAACTATACATACACCACTAACTATCCACTAACCTTAACCCAAACCTAACCGTAAGGTCCATCACTATCTCACACTTACCTGACCCGCATCCTAACCCTAACTCACATAACCCACCCTAACCCTGATGTCCACACAATCGCACACTTACCTGAACCCGACCCGTAACTTTCCACCAGAGTGCTGAAAATATCAAAGCAACAGAAACGGACAACCGAATTCTTTCCCTAGGAATAAATTTGGTTTTCTGTTTCTTCGATATTTTCAGCGTTCGCTGAAAATGGGTCAATATTAGAACACCCGACATTTTGAATGTTCAGTGTTCTAATATAGACCCTTTTTCTTCAAATATCTTTGGTGTTACTCTTTTTGTATTGGTTAGTTTTACTTTCTCCTTTGCATAAATAATAAACCATATTAAATCTCTTTTCCTTTCCCCTGTCCATATTTCTTCTTTACATCTCTCCTGAGCTTCTTGCTTTTCCTTATTCTGGGGACACACTCCATCATGCTCTGATGTAGTCTGTTTTTGGCCTTCTACATTAAATCCTTCACTTCGCAGGCACTCGATAACTTCAACTTCTATTTCTTTAACTTCTACTTTACTAATTGTCTTTTCTACATTAAATCTTTGTGCTTTTAGTCTTTTTATTGTGAAATTTTCCATATCTGGATGCCTTTGCCTGTATTTCTCTTCGAATATCTTTGACTGCCTTCTCTGTATTAGTTAACTTGGCTTTCTCCTTTGCATAAATATTGCACCATATCAAATCTCTCTTTTTTTTCCTATGTCCATATTTCTTTTTTATATTTTTTAAACATTTCTAGGGTTTGCTGTTTATATTTTCTCACTTCCTCAGATGCTTCTTTTTCCAAATGGATCAAAATTTCTTGATCTATATATTGTTTTTCAAAAATCTGCTGTATTAATGAACACAAAATTTTATTTGAAGCTTCTGGCAGTTTTTCCTGTGGAAGTATTTTTCTTTCCTTTTATTTCTCTCTTAATCATTTTGTATATTTTGTATCTGGAAATGCTGGGCTTTTTACATAATAGTAACAATACATAATTTCTTTCTTATCCTAAATAGTTCACTCTATCATCTTTATGGTTCTTCTTTAGCCAATCAATTTTTGTCATTTTTGTGGACTGCTACTTCCTTCTGCATTGGGGCCCGGGGGGGGCATTTTCCTCCTGAGCCTGGCTGGCCCCATGGTAGGAATTTTTCTGTATTTTGAGGATGCTTAACTGTAATTTTTTCCAGTCCTGGCACCAGTGTGTCTACCAAGATTGGGCACTTTTTAATCCTGGGTCTTGTGCACCCAGCTATCTTTTTTTATTTTTGATTTACTTCTGTCCATGATATATGCTATATAAATACAGTTTATATATCAGTGTTGCCTTGGTGAGATTTTGTGAAAAACAGGGGCCACCTTGCGAAGGTACTCACCAAGACTTGAGGATGAATTCAGTTTCAGCACTGCTACTCTCCTTTGCTTGCTGACTTTTCATCTCTCTCCATCAGGACCCCCCCTGACTGCAGAGAGAGAGTATTGATGATAAATGTTGCAGGGCAATATCCACTATTTGCATTCTTCCTGCTTTAAAGTGTTGTCTCCCACTATGTGTACTTGTTATACGTTATCTTTGAGTACGATTTCACAACAGTATTCTAGAAAGAATAGCTGCTGCACAGCATGGATATCCAGACATCACAGACTGATATGTAACTCACAGTAGGCTAGGTTAGCCATATACTATAGTGCGCAGAATGTATGTTGTTATAAATCTTGTACAGCCACAGAAATATTGCACAGTGCATCAAAATCCTGTGTGTTACACAACTCATTTGAGTCTAGTGTGCTAAGAAAATAAGAATGTGTATCACTATGCATGTTATTTGCCATACCTGTATGAGACAATAGCTATGCAGTTTTAATCAGGATGATATACAGCACACATAATATTTACATTTTGTATATATTCTCTACCTCTGCTGCATAAGTCAGGTAGCCTTAGTCTTTCTTGTTAAACTGAGTAACTGACCATCGGTGTCATATTAGCATGTCGACTCACCTGTGTATTCCTGCATACATTAAACTCTGTTGTAATAGTGATTCATGACAGCCTTGCACATGTCTGGAAAATGAGAGAATTAAAACTGCTATATGTTTTCTACTATGTATTCAGCATGCCGTACATATAACTATTATGACCCTTGCAGGCATCCATACATAGCTGGTAAGCGTACTTAGATTGCATGTGTATCTGTGCTGCATATGCTGTGTAGCCCTGTTATGTCCACTGCTGACACCAGTATGTATTCTGGGTAAACAGTCACAGACTGACATGACTGCACATCTCATGTATTTGCACATGCCGTACAGAATAGATATAGTCATTATCGATACTCATACATGCAAGAGGACATTACCAAACTGAAATGTGCATGTCTGCATGCAATGCACAGACCAATTATGACCATTGCTGACATCCAGTCATACTACAAGGGCAAACTTAGAGTATGTATAAACATCTGTGAATGTTTCGTACAGACTGTGAAAACCTGTTATAGCAAAGGATGGCACTTATGCATGCTCAACAGCAACTTTCCACTGAATGCTTACACACATTTCTGCTATGTACACACTAAACACTCTATGCTCTTCATGGCACCCTTTCATGTTTTTGACCAATTACATATCATTAGCGAGGCAAACACTTTGACATACCTGATTGTGAAACATGTTCACAGAGATGCATATCATCTGTTTTGCCTCTCTATGATGTTGTCCTATAATGTGAACTATATTTATCATCTTATCATTCACTGATTACTGTTCTATACATACTCTTTTGTGTAGATGGTAAACCATTATAGTTTTCCCTTACTTTGCATTACAGATTTAGACATGATTACTGGCAATCCTTGTGAAATTTGCCTGTGTAGATAGCAACACAATAGAGAGTGCTGTATATAAATAACCTGCACTGTGTGTTATACTGATGCATCAGTAGTGCACCATGTAATCATATGGTCTCAAAGACAGTGACTGCTTGAGGTGTCATAGCTTGTACATGATTTACGCAATCCAGCATAGCACTTACGTATCAGGATTGCATGTTGCATACATCAATGATGGAGTGGAGCACAGATCATTTTTGTAGACACAGTCTAGCATGATCTCTTACACTTGTGGCATTATATGTTTCAGCATGTTGAACACAGGTTGTGGTTGGGAGCAGCTAGCATGTCTGCATGTAGATTTAACACTCTGTGCATGTTTCATACCCATAATGCACCTCTGATGCCTATCTGTCTAACACTATTGATTTGTTTTGGGATCACCTCACTGTTCCAATATCTCACTTTCATATTGCCTTGTGATGTGTACAACACTTATTCTGCACTGTGTACTTTTCAATGCATCCCATTTATTTATCATAATGACAGGTTCTTTCTCATTGACACATACAACACCATAATTTGCAGGTATGTAAGAGTCTGCACTCTTTGTATGCCTAGCAGTACTGCTGTGCGCAATATTAGTTAGGTAAGGATTTTAATAACTATAATGAGATGTGAAAATACCTTCTAAGGTAGTTTCAGTGAATTTTTATTATGTGCTTGCTGTCCTTTTTTGATATTTTGCCATCAAATAGATAGTCTTTAACAAGTAGTTGAAATAGATTGGCCAAATCTAATTCTTTTTACACAACTGTTATTCTATGAAACTTTTATGGATAATTTAGAAGATAAAACTTGTCAGGTCCAACAATGTTGTTCTTCTTTCAGCTTTACCCAGTTAGGGGTTGCCACAGTGGAACTCCGGTCCACTAATGATTGGCAGTAGATTTTTACGGTGCCAAGGTGCCAGCCCGACGCCCAACCTTCAACGAAGGCACGCCCATTCACGCATGTCTTTCGAACATTACTCAACAGCGGGGAGGACATGCAGACTCCACACAGAAGGAGCTTCAAAGTTAATAGAGTAATGCTCAGCCAGTGTCTTACATAATGAATGGAGAGTAACAATTGTAACAAAGAACATTCTTTGAAAACAGAAAAAAAAGAGAACAAGAGTCTAAATACACAGTATTTGGTCTTACACATCTTAAAGGATATAAAGAGTAATGCACAGAGCAGGAGAAATGTGTTTATTGGGGTCTATATTAGAAGACCGAAGACGCATTTTTTCGAATGCGTCTTGGTCGAACTTAAAGACTGAAAATGCAAAATAGCAAAGCAGCTGTTAAGTGAATTCTTTCCCTGGGAAAGAATTTGCTTGGCCACTTCAGTACTTTGCCATTTTTGGCACTGTAGTGCGGTCTCGGAGTTGGTATATTTAAGTAGGTGGGGGTGTGAGGGGCGAAGCCCCCCACTTAATGTAATGTTTGAAATTGATTTTTATTTTTTTTTTTTTGTTGTTGTTGGAACAGAGATTTTTTTTCCCTTGGAAAAAAATTACTGTTCTGATACTTTGACATTGTAAGATTTTGCTTACATAGGGTAGATCAGTCACCGTTCTCTTTTTTAAGCATTCAGTGATTTAATATAGACCCGTTTATTGTTGTACTATATGAGAATGGGCATTTACATTTCTGTCTAGTGTTCTAATGTTCAGTCTGGCAACGCTTCGAGTTCTTTGTAAACTGCAATGATATGAACAAATGTGTGAGTAAACTAGAATAAGTTAAGTAACACTTATCTCTTTAGCATTGTGAAATTCACTTCTGAAGTTAGTACCAACTGACTGATATAACAATGTATAAAAAAACAACTGCATTCATGACATCTACAAGCTGGCTATTACCTTTGAGATTAAATTTTAGTTTATCTTGAAATGTAAAATCATTTCTCTAAAGAACACAATTGTATCTTCAACAGTTTTGTATCTTTCAGGCAGTTTCCACCATGTGAAATTAATGAAGATACAGTGGATACTGTTTCATTACTAAGTGGAAAATTATGTACATGAAGAAACCAACATGACTCTGAGCCCGCTGATTCCATAAACAAGTTAACCACACTATAAAACTGACTAAATATGCAAATTTGTGCAACTAAAGTATTTGTCCCTTTTGGGTATGCACATACATATGTGGTTAAGGAGCAATTAGAGATTCATGTGAAATTGTAAAATGATTAGCAAAGTTTCTTTCATGAACTTTAAATGACATAAGATGTTTTTTAAGAATTGCTATGAATGTTGTTGATTTCACCACAATAAGCTGAAGGTTGAAGCTGTTTTGTTTTTCGACTGCTGATAAAGGTCACATATCTAGCTAGTTTACTTATTTCTCTACTTTACAGGTAAGCTGTGGGTCCTTCTTACCCTGCATAGACAAAAGTCTTAATCAACTAGCAAGTGTTTTCATACCCATAATTACCTTATGAGTGAGCCACCTGTTCTTGAGTTCAGCTATCATATTGTTCCTGCATCTACATAGGGTATCATCCAACACCTTCCCTGTCAAATAATACTTCTTTATATCTCCCTTGAACCATCCACTTTGATTCTTAAAAATATGTCATCTTATATTCTTTTTAAAGATGTTTTTTATCAATATTCATTGGATTCCTTTGAAATATTTAAATGCTTATGTCATGTCTTACCTCAGACTCTCTTCTTGAAGACCATAGTTCTAAACTCTTCTGTCCTCTCTTTAGATTGCTTCTGGTCCAAAACATGCAGCATTTTTACTGTTATCCACTGAACTGCCATAGACCATATGAATAAGAGATCTCTAAAATGTCAAACAGTACTCAAAAAGGAGTCTTTCTGACTTTCTACAAAAAGAGATAACTTCTTATCTTCTATTAGTCATGTCTGTCTGTAGGCTTTAAAGTATTTTGGTCGCCTTTCGTTCTTCTGCCTCATTGCTTCCTTACCTCCAGATCATCACATATTAGTAACCTACATTCATTCCCCTCCATGTGTGCACACTGTTTTTGTTCTCCATCCATGCATTCTGTCAGCTTTTCTTGTGCTCTTTCACTGCCTACTTACTACTAGATTATTACCTGTGATTTCCCTCGGATCCCTTTTTTCTCCAAGTGTTTGTCCCATCTCTGACATTTTGTTTTACATATTGCAACATTTTGTGTTTAATAAGATTTGAGGAGTAGTCCAAAGCCCTCCAATCTCTTTTTTACACCTTTTTATGTATCAACCCTGTTGAATAGCATTGTGTAATTATCAGACAGGAACTCTCCTCTCAAGACAGTAGGAAGTGTTATAGGTTCATACATTCATAGCTTGTTACTAGGGCCTTTATAAGCCTAGCTGTGTATCTCAACCCAATTTTGTCATCATGTTCCTTGGGTATGTATTAGAAGTAGGGAGTATGTTAGTAAAGAGGTAGCTAAGGGACTAGTGGGTGGGATTTTAATTGAAGAACATTATGCTCACTTAAGGCCTCTGTTCATCAGAAACATGGGAGCCAGACTGAGGTTGAATTTGATTTCCCATCCAGTGGTCAAGATTTTGTTTGAACAGGGTCAGGAATGAGCTCTGCTTCACATGGATGGTGAGCCTGTTCCATAACATGGCGATCCTATGAGTCACATATGTCCTTCCAGCCATACCTCTCAACCTCTTAGCACAAGAAATCTGGGCAAAGTCAAAAATAACGTTTGGAGAAAGGCCCAAAATAGGTGCAAATTTTAAATATCGCTGTTATAAATTTAGAATGTTGCTAGAATAAAAGCTTCTGTGTTAAGATCCATTTTCAGATGGATATGAAGTCTGAAATGCAAATGTCTGTCATTTAGTGACTTCAATCCTCAATGATTAGCCAGAAAATCAAAGATTTTTTATGAAACTGAACAAAAATATGAGTCAGAAATCTGGACATTCTGTGAAAATCAGGACAGAGCTATGCTTCCAACATGTTCTATTTATGTCACAAGTGAAATTCAAATCCTTGAATCTAATGTTTCTAGTGCTGTTTGTTTTGTGGATGTGCAAAGATCCATCAGGACTAGATCTAAGGACATCTTAGAAGGCGGGCATAGAGCACCTCTCAGAAGCCTGTAGAATACTGAGTAGAGTGACAGGGCCTTTAGGTTATCTTTGTAGGACAGGGTATGTGGGCATTCCAACTGTTGCAAGTATCTGGTTAGGTATATGCCAAAGGGGGCATTGTACTCAATGATGAGTTTTATAAGAGCTGAGAAGGGATGGTCTATAACTTCCTTGTACCTGGATGCCATACCATTACCTATAAGTTGTGTGACATAGAAAGATTTTCTTACTATTTTTGCTACATGACTGTCTATATATGTTCCCATATCCCTGACCCCTGGAAGACTCTTAGAGTTGTTTATTAATGGAGTAATTAACATGGTTGGACAATTTCCCAAAGAGAATTATAATGCATTTCTTGGCACTCAGTTTTAAATTGCGGCTTTGGCACCAGAAATTTATCTTTGTTTGACCCTTTTGCAAGATGTATGTGTCATGGGAGAATCTATGATAGCTCCCAATTTACAGTCGTCTGCAATCTTAGTGAGACAAAGGCTTTGACATTAGCCTTGACTTCCAAGAAGTAGATGCCAAACAGGAGGAGGCCCAGAGCAGAGCCATGAGATACTCCACTGGTGACCTGTCTATTGGTGGAGGTGGCCTCACCAATCCTGACTTCTTGGGTCCTATTAGTGAGCTAGCCAGCAATCCATTGAGTTATGCAAGGATTTATGCCTAGTTCAGAGAGTTTGTCAACAATGCCTGAGTGGAGTATTGTATCAAAAGCTTTGGCCAGGTTCAGGTATGTGGTATGCACTGTTTTACCATCATCCATTGCCTTGGTGACCTTCCTGAAGAAATCAACCAGGTTAAGTAGGCAAAACCTTCCCTTAACAAAGCAACTCTGGGATGGGCCCAGTGTCTGTAGGTTGACAATGTCCTTGTTAATCATTTCCATGTTAATTTGTTCCATGGCTTTGCATGTCAGGCTTGTCTGACTGATGGGTCTGTAGTTCCTAGGGTCACTTGATGGTCCACCCTTATGAAGAGGGATAATTGTTGCAGTCCTTCTTTCACTCGGTACATAACCGTTTTAGGCTATAGGTGAAGAGTCCCTCAAGTGGTCCTGACAGGTCATGTTTCATGCCAGAATCTGATCCCTGCTAATAGTTAGTGGCAGTATGCTAGTAGGGATTTCATAGGGGGTAGCCAGGGGGAAGTGGAGGCTGAAGTTTGAGCTGAATTTATCAGCTAGTAGATTTGCTATGTCACCCTGATCAGTGAAACCAGCAGTTCAGCACACTGCTGTGTGTTACCTTTAAGGTTCCAGACAAAGCTGAAGAAGGCCTTGTAACTGTCCCTTGGTTGAGAGGCTTTACTGACCTGATAGTTTGCCTTATTATTAGACTTAATTAGTTCTCTAAGTTTCTTATTTAGTTGAATAAGGGAGCACTTTTCTTTATGGAAGTTGCTCTTTCTGATTTTAGCTATGACTTTTTTTTGTTATATACCCTGTTGAGGTGAGGATTAAAATGGTGGGGTTCATTTTTGGTGTTTGTTTTGGGCTTACTTCTGGTAAATATGGCAGCCCCTCTGCAGCCATTTACTTGTGTTTACAAGGTTTTTCTGAATAACTCTGTGTAGGTAGTTGTGGTCTTGAGGTTAGGGGGAGCCTTGTATTTTCACAAACGTTTGCTTAATAGGGTGCAGTTTGCCTCAGAATAGTTCCTGAATGTTATAGTTTTAGTTGAGTTTTCCAAGTTGATTTTTATTTCAAAGAAGACAGCTTTGTGATCTGACCTCACTTGTAAGTATGTCACACACTTCTATTACTCCTAAAGAAACAGGAAAGGGCAGGAGAAAGGCACAGTGCTGATATGCTGGTACTGTACTAGTCTCTGTCCTATTTAAGTGCAATTTGGATGACTGGATGGTTAACTGGAAGTTCACCCCGGGTGTTTCACCTGTGTCCCTCTTGGACAGGGGCAATAGGTGCTGATTTTAATGTCTGCTTGAACCAGACACCCTTGGAAACACAGGTTGAACTTGGCTAGGTTTGTAAGGGCCCTGGGGCCGTCACACTAGTAACCCCTTATGATTCTCTGATCCTATGATCTGACTGAATTCTGTTTATTATAATGCTGTCTCCTGTTGCTGATTCAGCATTTAGTGTTTAAGACTGTTGTTATCTCAGAACCACTTAAAGTCATCATTTCTAATTTGTTAGTTTCTAGTATGTCACCCTGTCTTATTCATTAGTAAACTCTGAGTAAAGTTTCATCTAGTATGGATCACTTAACATTTTTGAAACAAAAATTTTAACATAAACAGCCGGACAAATCAATGAAGCTTATGTTTTTGATTATTAGCTGTACACAGATGTAATACCTTGGGCACCAACAGCACTTTGATAGGGACCAAGTTCACAGCTTTTAGTTTTAAAATCTTTTCCATTATTAGTACATCAGTGAAAATACATTCAAGTTTCAAGCAATATACATCGGCTGAAATCAAGTCATAATTTTCATTGCAGACATTTGTTCTTTAGAGCTTTAACATTCCATTACATTCCTTTGTCATTTAAGTCTGGACTATTACTCTGTTATCTTTAGTTGTAGAACAGAGAGTATTTACATAGATATTTTTTTAATTTGCATGACCTATCCTGCATATTTAAGGTTACATGGGCCTTCCAAATATCTTTTATTAGACAAGACCTATGCAATTTCAAAATGAATGCTATAAATCTACTTATAATTAAAACGCCTTTTCCCGGCTTATAGATTGAATATTAAAGCAAGAACAATTAAATCATGGCAGTTCACTGCATTTATTCAAAACCTTTAGATATAGGATAGTTAGATGAACAATCCTAAATTACTCAGTCATATGCATAAGGTGATGGTTGTTATTAAATCTCAGTTCCTGGGTGAAGAATTTTTTGTCATGATTTTTAAGATAAATTAAATTTAAAAAATTGCTTTTTCTCCCTTATGGACCTCAGCAAAAATATACTCCAACAAGAGTGATTAATCAAATATCTTAAGTTTAGTTCATCTGTTATAGTAATGGGAATGATGAAACATTCTAAATTAACTTACTCAGAAATGTATCCTCGGTGTTTCACATCTCAAGTGAATTGTGGTATCTCAGAAAAATAAAAGATTGTAACAAAATATAATTAAAATTAATGCCGTCTTCCATTTGTATATTTCACTGATTTCTTTTTTTAGCACAAAACAGTGACTTTATTGACATAATTCTATGGCTGCAGGTTTAAATTATTCTAAATGTTACATGTTTTAAATAAAAAACGTATAACATAGAACAATATGAACCAAAAGTTCAGCACTATTTGCAAATGATCAAGCCATGTGTTGCTGCCTTGTTAATTTAAGGATAGTAACAAGATCTTTCTATGATCTACATGAGTATATATGCTAGCATTATGCTTGCTTAGTGCATACATTTTTGGCTTAATAACTGTGGTGGAATGATGACTCAGCAATTCCTTCCCCCCCACTCTTACACATAAAGAAATATATTGTACCACTAGATTTTTATTATGCACAATTGTAATTAAACTTGTCGATGTGTGTCATGGAGTCTGTTAGTATATTTGAAGTCATTATTTAACTTGTCATTTAGTTAAAATAGTTGTGTTCACTAACTCCTATATTTATAGGCCTAGAAGACAGGAATTCTGATCTGTAAATTTTCTGCCACCTTTTCAAATGTCAGGACACTGATTCCACAGCACTGAATGTCTTTACAATAAAAAGTAGCAGTTTATCCTCAAAAGTTACATCTATACACCAAACAGAAGATAGCCAGAAAGATATTGAGATGATATTAACAGTTATTTAACAACAACAAATAAAAACACAAAAAGCATTTATTGCAGGGCAGATCTGCCCCCAGCACCCTCTACAGAGGACATTGCCCCTGCATACTCCATTATATAATTTAGATTGCATATTTTGCTTGGTCAAATCAATTCTGCATTTAAACTCATTTGAAAAATACAGTTTTATATCAGGGTTTCTGATTTGTATAAAATATTAGAACTGTACACTTGCAGGCAGCTCTAACATTATTTATCAATCCAAGATACATTCAGTAACTGAATCTGAGTACCACAGCACATATAAATGCATTATTATACAGTCAAACATGAGGCATTTCAAAAAAGTAGGTTTCAATGCCTTAATGCTAGATTCAAAATACTCAAAAACCACACAGCTGAAACAAAGGCATTATCAAGAAACCTAAAACTTCTTACATAAGAGGTACATGGGATATATGCAAATGACCTCTTAAGGACATCCGGTGTTTTAGCCATATAACAGTTATGAATGCCCATGTCTTTTTTCTCCTTTTTAAGTCCATTATGAACAAATTCAGACCAATAAACCCAAACCTCATTAGTTGTGGGCATGCATGTTTTAGCCTTCTTATAACCTCATCAACACAGTATAAGTGGAGTGCTTGACTAACCTTTGGAAACATGGGGTTGTCGTACCCAGCTGATGTCCCTAACCATTAGGGTGTCTGGAAAATATCACAACTAACAAACTATAACAATGAGTAACAAGGTCACACAGACAAACCAATTAGTAAATCTACAAGAAACATCTAGCCAAGCTAGTGTTTCCACTGTGTGATTCCTTAAACCTCCTGTATTAGAGGTACGTGGGATATATGCAAATGACCCCTTAAGGACATCAGATGTTTCAGCTATATGGCAGTTCTGAAAGCCTATGATTTTTTTTCCTTTTTAAGTCCATTATGGACAAATTCAGGCCAAAAAAGCCAAACCCCACTAGCTGTGAACATCCATGTTTCAGCCTTCTTATGGCCTCATCAGCACAGCATAAGTGAACTGTTTGTCTAACCTTTGGAACACAGAGTTGTCATACCCAGCTGATGTTCATAACCTTTAGGGTGTCTGCAAAATATCCGAACTAACAAACTAAAACAATGAGTAACAAGGTCACACAGACAAACCAATCAGTAAAAACTACAAGGAAAATCTAATGGTTATGGACATCAGCTGTGTACAACAACCCTTTGTCTCCACAGGTTAGCCAAACAGTCTACTTATGCTTTGCTAATGAGGCGATAAGAAGGCTGAAACATGAATGTTCACAGCTAGTGGGGTCTGGCTTTATTGTCCTGAATTTGCCTATAACAGACTTAAAAAGGGAAAAAAGTCATAGGCATTCAGAACTGCCATACAGCTGAAACACCTGATGTCCTTAAGGATCATTTGCATGTATCCCATGTTCCTCTAATACAAGAGGTTTTAAAGAATCACCCAGTAGAAATTCTAACATGGCTAGATTTTTCTTCGCAGTTTTTACTGATTGGTTTGACTGTGTGACCTTGTTACTCATTGTTTTAGTTTGTTAGTTGGGATATTTTGCAGGCACCTAGGTAAGCCAAACAGTCCACTTATGCTGTGCTGATCAGACCATAAGAAGGCTAAAACATGCATGCCTACAGCTAGTGGGTCTTAACTTAAAAAGACTTAACAGACTTAAAAAGGAAAAAATGTCATGAACATTTGAAACTACCATACAGCTAAGACACCTGATGTCCTTAAGGTGTCATATGCATATATTCGTTGCACCTCTAATACAAGAGGTTTAAGTAATCACACAGTGGAAACACTAGCTTGGCTAGATTTTTCTTGTAGTTTTTATAATTTATAATTCTATCCATGGCACAACCATTAAACAAGATACTCAGACACCCTTTCAGCACTACATCTATCCTTTAAGCTAGCCCTTACTGTGACCCTAACCATAAAAAATACAGAAACACTCCCAAACCCAAATGGAAAAGCTTTTAGAATGTCCTTAAATTTTTGGCATTAACACCCCACCCTATACATTAGCACACATTTGCAACACTACATTTATCACCTTACATAGCCCAACACTCCCACCTCCTAATGCTGAAACTTTCAATATTAATGTCCAAAACCTACACTCATTCCTGCACTGAAATTGTTTTCTGAGAAAAAAATAATTAACACTTTTATTTTTTTGTTTGTTCCTAAATGCTAAATGTTGAATATGTGTTTGCGGCAAAAGGAACAACAATGAAATTGTTTTATTTGTTACTATGGTAGCTGTGTCCATTTATACAGGTGCTAACATGAAATGTTTCCATTCAGGAGTGGCAGACATTTGTTAATTTTAGCTAGTGGGAATATACACAATGATATAAGCGAATAAAGGAATGTCTGACAGTCACAGGAAAGCCATCCTCCATCTGACATAAATCTTGTTGTGCTCAACATCCTTAAGAGGACTGTAGAGTTATCCAGCCATGCTCAAGAGAGTCCTGTTGTTTCCTATGTATGTTCTAAAGACTCTGGCATTACACTGCAATTAAAATAGTGTATTATGTGTGTTGATTTGTCACCTGACACGCAGTCATCTTGTTTTCATTTCCTTTTAGTGGAGGCAGTCCTGCTCCTGCACATCTTTTGTTAAGAACTACAATACGAAAAAAATAAGAACTATTACTTTTGCATTCAAGGCATTCAAGACTAACAGTTTTAATCGCCAAGGGATCAGATCAAAAACAATCAGAAAGGGTCATCGAATGGTTTGTGCAAGGACCATTATTAAATCTGATGCTACCTGCCAACTTAAAGCATGCCAGTTAAATGGCCAAGAATAATTGTAGTACTAAAAGGCAATCACTACAAGCAATTGGTTTAACATATAGTAGATAGTCAAAGTAAAACATTTCTTATGTAGGAAGATTAAACAGTATGATGAACGTGCATCCCATGGATTGGCCATTCTTAGCAGTACACTAAACTATGTAATAATTCTAATAGATAATGTACAGTGTAGACAGAAGGGGAGGATAAGCACAGCTAGACGTCGCTGAATGCTGTGTCTAGTAAAAGGAAACCAGTTCCTGAAAAATTCAGCAATGTGCAAAATGAATCAACAATGGTAGCTAAAGCACATTAATGTTAATCATGCACACAATTATGTGCGTGTCTATAACATACACAGGTGTATATCAATGTTATACATATTATACATGTTTTATATTTGTATATGGTTTACTATCATTTCCCTGAATCGCACTCTGTCAAGTCATTACATAATCAACGTACTTCCACAAAAAGTTGAATTGCCAAATCCAACTATACCCGAATAAAACACACTGAGCCTCGAAACTCCCTACCTTTCTGGACCTTGGAACAAGCATTAATATGGGTCGGGAAGGGGGCATGACTTGTCAGTCGGTAATATCAGTGTTCAGAATATTCATCATTCGGTTTTCAGATATTATGCAAGTTGGATTCGACAGAGTGTGATTCAGGGAAATGAAAGCAAACCTACACTCATATATATATATATATATATATATATATATATATATATATATATATATATATATATATTTATTTATATATTTTATATATATATATATATATATATATATATATTATAGATAAACACACATACATATTTTTTATTTAGTTTTTTATATGTTTTAAATATTTTAACAATATATACTTACATATGTATGTATGTCTCTATACACAAAATCCACAGCTGTCACACACATTTAAGAACTGTTACCTCGCATTTGCTTGATGGCAGAAAGAGACAATAATATTACCTAGTTTGTTCTTTTAATTACCTTGATATACTACTTCCCCACTGTCCTTACCTTACCCCTTATCCTTTTTTCACCTATCCTATGACTTTTTGAAAGCCTCTTTACATTTCCTTTCCACTATTCATTCCGGTACATCCACCTATGGGCCCAGAACCATCATTATGAAAAAATACTTTTGGAATCCATAAAGTTGTTATTCTTTACAGTATCGTGTATGTGCACTTTCTTCTGCTCGCTGGCTTTTCTGTTCATTGTTATCCATTCATATCATCTGATGTGATTTTATGCAGCTGCATCATGTTAACACCCCCATTCTGTCCAGTCACACATTTGAAGACCCCTGTCTTCTTTATCCCCAATCATATTCCTTCTTCTTTATCCCTCAGAACGTATTGGTAGTTTTTCTCTGATATCCTTCCTGGAGACTGGGTCCTTTTCCTTAAATGGCCTCTATAACTGCATGCAGAATTAAAGGTTTGATCTGGTCAATACTTGCAGTGTTTATTTATTTATTTATTTATTTATTATCATTTGTTCACTGGGTAAGTGGGCTGGACTCCTGACCCTTTTCAGCCAGGACCTGAGCTCAAAATGCAGAAAATACGTTTGGATCTTACTAATTGATAATAAGCATAACAAAATTCAGAAAATAGTAATTCAATGCAGATGGAGTAAGATTATGAAAATCCAGTCAGAATGCATTGATAGATGCAAAAAACAAAAATACTAAGTAAGATATGCATAAAATACAGTGCAATTATACATAAAAATACATACGCATATACTTAGATATGCCCATAAAATATACATGTATAAAATGCCACATTATGAGGCTGAGAAAAGTCTTGTTATCCATGTTTTTTTTTTGGGGGGGGGGGCAAGCTAGCCATTGTTGTGGCAGCAGTTGCAGGTATAAAGCACTTGCTCTTAAGTAAAATGTTGAAGTTTTTAATGGTTTCTAGGTGTTTGATGTCAGTAGGTAGTGGTTTCAGTTACCAGGTCCCAATCTAGAGAAGGCTGTCTTACCTTCAGCTGTTTTAAATGGAGGGTGTACCAAAGAGAAATTGTTATCCTGCATACATCTGAGTTTATGTGATGTCTTGTAAAGGTAATTTCACTCTTTGGGGGAGCAATATTTGTGCTTTGTTTATTTATTTAATTATTGATATTTGATTACCAGGAAAGTCAGACTGGGTAGGAACTCATTTTCAGCGGACGCCAAGGGTGAAAAGGCCCCAAGTATTGCAAAACATTTTAAGAAAAATGTGTTTACAATCTTCAAAAATAATACAAAAAACATCTGCAGTTTAAATAATTATAGAAAATTAGGCATAATATGAAAACATCGATTAAGAATAGGTGCAAGTTATATTCCAGTTTATAGAGAAATTAAAAGTAAGTTAGTATAATACAAACAGGAATTGCAATATGAAGTCAGAGAAAAGCAGGCTTATGGTATATTTAGAGAAAAAGTCAGTGCAGAGAAATTGATAGAGGTAAGGAAGTGAGTGCAGAAGGGAGAGGAAGGATGTATAAGGTATGAATAGGTACTTGTTCACATTTGGGGATATAGTTCATTGTGGTATTGAGCAAGAACAGAAGAATTAAAAATTTAGAAACTTGTAATTGGAGTACTTAGAAGAAAAGTGGTCCTATGGGGCATTAAAAGACATTTAGAATTTTTTAGCAAACTGCATCTGGGGATCTGCTAATAAAATGACTCTGCAGATTTTATTCTCAGCAGTCTACATTCTGTGAGTATTGTTGGATGAATGTATAATGAGAAAAAGAAAGCCATACTCCAGTTTGGATATTAAAATATTGCTGTTAGTTAGTGGCATAGAAGGATAAAGCCCTGACTACGGCCAGGTGACCTGGGTTCAATTAGTGGCATGGGTGACTGACAGAGTGGCATCATGGGTGGAAGGGTACTTGTCAATGATACTTCCTAAGGGAAAACATCATCCAAAGAAGAGAGTAGCCCTTGGAGATAGTCAATGAGTGTGGGGGGAGGCAATGAAATGGAGTGGGTAAAGCATATAAAATAGAAAAAAGAAACTCAGATGGAAACAGAGATGGTTGAGAGCCCAGTATGTCTTAGGATCCACCACCCACCTCAGTTACACCAGAGTAGCCCAGTGGGGAATAGGAGAATGGCTGGTGGACCTGGTGAACGTGGGTCAGTAGGATGTGTGTGTGTGTGTGTGTGTGTGTGTGTGTGTGTGTGTGTGTGTGTGTGTGTGTGTGTGTGTGTGTGTGTGTGTGTATATATATATATATATATATATATATATATATATATATATATATATAGTAATGGCCATATGACCAGTAGGTGAGAGTAAGTGACTAATATTATAACAGTTTTAATTGATGAAGGAGTTTAATAGTTACAATGCCTGTATGTATGAAAGTGGGCATAATCAACAGCAAGGGGGAGTGGCTCACTGATATTGTTTCATTTTGCTAGATGAAGAGTCATTTAAAATTCCTATGCAGCATTTTATTTCTTTACAAAACAAATTCAGTCTAGGCCAGATTGCTCCGAGTGTCTGTCTAAGGAGCAGGAATTTTGCAGCTCTGGTTGCAATCCTTGACATAGAAAGGTTTGGCTTTGCTCTGTGTTGTGGAGGTCCTTTTTCTCATTTATCAAGGTAGAATTACCAAAAACATTACACGTTTGCTTCTGGAATCCATCCCCTTGGGACACACTCCAACATTCTGTTTGCTGCTGCTGCTCTTGCTCTCTGTCTCCCTGTCTCCATCACTCCCACAGTCTCTCTCTCTCTCTCTCTCTCTCTCTCTCTCTCTCTGTATCACCTTCATTTCCAGTCCACCTACATGATACTTCACATCATGGTTGTTGTAGCCAATGTGCAATACCTTGAATTTTTCTGCACTATCTCACAAAATATGCTTGTTCAGCCTTTCCAGTGCCTTTACCAGACCCTCCACCTCCATTCTCCACTACTACACCTAACTTTGCATCATCAGCAGAGGCTGATCCTGTCTTGTGTTCCCCCAGATTGTTTGAGACAAACACTGAATAGTGCTGGAACCAAAATGTCCCCCTTTTGTACTTCATTAGTCACTTTACTAATTCCTGATATTATCCCACTCAATTTAATAATTTTACCATAATTTTCAACCTTCAGCTGTCCAACTACTATGTCTGGAATCAAGTCAAATGTCTTGCTGAAGTCCAGGTAGAATATGTGTACTGATACCCCCTGCCAAGCTCACCTGTAATCCAGTCACAAGAAGAAATCAGGTTTGAATAATAGCCCCTTCTAGCTATGAACACATGTTGATGCTGATATAGAGATTGTTGCCCTCAAGAAATAGTCCCTCTTCCTCTCAGGATTCTCTTTGTGAGTTTCCATTCTCTACTGTTATTCTAACAGACCTATAGTTCCTGCTTCCCAACCCCCTCCCCCTTGCCCAGTAAAAGTGTGCCACAACTACTATCTTCCAGTCCTCGGGCACTTCTGCATTTGACAGTCACTGACTAAATATGTTGATCAGAAGGGACTGTCAGCAAACAGAACAGATTTCTGAGGACTCTAGGAAGCAGTCCATCTGCTCTTTGTGCTTTACCCCCCCCCCCTCCGCAACCCAGTGGAAAGCCAGATCTTTCCAAACTTCCTCCCTTTCAATCCTAATTTCTGTTCATTTAATATGCAGCATATTAATTTAATGCTTCTCCTTCTGAATTACGACTCTACAAATGCACCTCTCCTACAGATAAAACAAGCTTCCAGAATTTCCACTCTTCTGTCTGATTACCACTTAACACAGAAATTAGCTGCAATGTACTTCTGGCAGGTACAGAAGCCTTACATTTTTTTTGGGTACAGACTGGATTTCATCACGTTAAATGCATTAAATCCCTTCAAAGTGTGCATCCATTTTCTGCCACACTAAAAGCTTATATCTCTGAAAAATCTGCACATAAGTTATATAATTTCTGGTCTTATGTCAGCACCATTACAAGTCTAAGCACACTTCTGTTTTCTCCATAGCTGTGTAACAGTGCAATCAGTACTGTATATATAAAGTGAGTAAGGGTTGAAGTATCCCATAGGTGGGTGTAATGGGACTGTTCTTCCTGCAAAAAATGCCTTTTTGCTTGAATTTGTCAAGCTGAAGCATCACTTGGCTTATTTCATTCAGCTGAGACTCAGTGAATTGTACACAGCAAAGCCCTATAAAGCATGATCCCAGTTTCTGGGTCTCCAGAGTAGATGAAGTATCCTGATGGCACCGAGATCCATATTGTTCTCAATTTTCATATAAAAGATATGAAAGCATAAACAAGTTTTGGAGAATGTCCATTTAGGGGATATGAGGCTTACAACTTTATTTACAGTTGATGCTGTTCTCCTAGCCTCAAGTTTCCATAATTTGTGGCATGCACAGTAGTGATTTATTTATGCAGAAGTCCAGGAAGTCATCAAAACAAAGAAGGAGTGCAGGAAAGGGGGAGACAGAAAAGATGACCAGGCTAGGAATGAATACTGGTTGGCTAACAAAGAAGCTAAGAAAGGAGTTGCAAAAGCAAACAACAAGGCATCGAAGTCACTCTACCAGCATCTAGAAAGTAAGTCCGTAGATGGCACAAAGAAACTATATCAGGTCGCAAGGCATAGACTGAAAGATAAAGCAACAACCTGCTCACCAGTCCATAGGACATCTAAGGTAGATGGGAGGAGTACTTCCGGCAGCTACTGAATGAAGAAAACCCCACAGAAGCTGTACTGCCCCAGATACAGCCTATGATTAGAAAAGAGGAGGAGCCCACCATAGAAGAAGTAAGAACAGCACTAAGGGAAATGAAGTCTGGCAAAGCAGCAGGCTCAGATGAGGTCACAGCAGATATGATAAGGATGTGTGAGTCAGGGGAGAAATGGTTCCTGAGGGCAATCATGCAGAGAGAAAGGCATATCCCAGATAACTGGAGAATAATGATACTAATGCCAGTGTACAAGAACAGAGAGGACATTAAGAACTATGGGCAATACAGAGGTATCAAACTCCTGTCACACTGCGTGAAAGTTCTGGAAAGAGTGATTGATAAATAAATACAGAGAGTAGTAGAAAGTAAGTTGGGGGATGAGCAGTTAGGATTTAGATCATTATGCAGCACAACTGTCCCATTGTTTGCAGTGAGACAGAGATTTGAGAAGAAGCTAGAGATGAAGAAAGAGTCCAACTGGGCATTCCTAGACATGGAGAAAGGATATGACAAGGTCCCAAGAAATCTGATTTGAGCGGTCCTGCAGTTTTTTGAAGTCACAGACACATTGGTGGAGTTAGTACAGTCTATGTACAAGGACCAATGACTCAAGTATGAACAGTGTTTCTACTTACAGAGCGGTTCCCAGTGGGGGTGCGTGGGCACCAGAGTTCAGCTTTGAGCCCATTGCTATTGATACTGGTAATAGACTACATTAGCAAACAGGTTGGAGGGGACAAATCAACAAAGTTGTTCTATGCAGATGATGTGGACTTACAGGCAGACTCTCAGCAAGAACTTCAGCAAAGGATAGGAGAATGGAATGCAAAACTGAAGGCATATGGGATGAAACTGAGTACAGATAAGACAGGGGTAATGGCAGCAAATGGTGGAGTTCAGAAGAAGCTTCGAACTGAGTTAGAAGGGAAAATACATAACAGGTTAACAGCCTGAAGTATCTGGGAGGGATGGCAGAGGAGAAGGGAAGTCTGAATGAACAGGTCAAAGCTAGAATCAAAGGGGCTGCAATCTCTGGCACAGTGTGTCAGGGGTAGTGTATGACAAAAGAATGCCAAATAAGCTAAAAAGTGAGGTGTATAAAACAGTGGTGTGACCAGTACTACTGTTTGGTGCAGAAACATGGAGTGTAAAGGCAGAGCAGTTGAGGAAGCCAGATGTGATGAAGATTAAGTGCCTGAGACAGGTGGTAGGATGCACACTGTGGGACAGACAAAGAAATAAGGACATAAGAGCAGAAGCCAAAGTAGTTCCAATTCCAGAAAAGGTAAAAGATAATGGATTACAGGGGTTTGGGTACACATGCAGAAAAGAAGAAATTAATCTGGTGAAGAAGATTTGGGACAGACAGGAATAAGTCAAGAGGAAACAAGAGCATCCAGCAAAGAAGCAGTTGGATTGTGTGAGAGAAAACGTATGATGGTCAGGCATGAGTGTCAAAGAAGGCAGGAGAGAGGCATTGAGTAGAGAGAGATGGTGACAATTGACATGACATCCCAACCCCGTGTAGAAAATGGGAAAAAGGAGGCTGATAATGATGCTGGTGATGATGATGATGATGATGATAGCTCACTGATCTGTTGAGGGGGTGAGAGAGAGAGAGAGACCAAGAGAGAGAGATCAAGAAAGAGAGAGTAATCTGGCAAAGCTAATCCTTGGTCAATTTATATCTCTGTTCTCACTTGTGTTTAGAGATTTGGGTAGCGACCAAACAGATTAGAACATACATGCAAGCAATAGAAGTAAAGTTCCTTGACAGGATAGCTGAGGTAACACTTTGTTATGGTAGAAGGAGCTTGGTAGTCTGGAAGGAGCTCAGAATAGAACTCCTTCTTCAGGCTGACAGGAGTCAGCTCAGATGATCTGGAACAAAGGCAGATTGTCCTCTGAACACCTTTCAAGGGAAAATAAGTATCTACTGTTAGAAAGGTCACTCCACCCCTTTTAAACATGAAGCAGCTGAAGACAATTTTGGAATTCAGGATACAAGTGTTCAGCAATCTGAAGATTCAGAGCATTTAGAAAAAAGAAAGGAATATGTTTACAACAAATAACAAGGAAGAAAAAGAAACTGATTAATGTCTGCAATAATGAGAGAATGCATACTTAAAAGGACACACAGATTACAGGGAATATCTTTGTTTTATCAGAAAGTCTTCTGTCTACAGAAAAAGGCATAATTTTTCAAAACAAGAAGGTAGAAAAAAAAGAGGCAAAAGATAACTGAAAAGGAAGAAATCAAAGCTGAGCATGGAAGGATTGAAGAACATTACGGTAAGGAAAAAGAGGACCAAGACTGAAGCTGAAAGCATGCCTCAAGTTGTGGAAGTATAAAGCCAGATGGATGAGAACTGCAAATGTAATAATGAAAACAGTGGGATTACTAATGATAATGAAGATCATTCCTTTGTAACAACTGATAGAAGAGCTATTACTGAATTAGAAGTTGAAGATTCTTCAGATCTGGTCAGAAAAGATACTTTTGTGAATGAATATTCAGTTATCAGAGGAAATGATGCTTACATTTGCAGAGAAGATAATGAACATCAAATAGTGTTATGCTTGCATGTAACAAAAGTAGAGGATGTGAGAAAGGCCTAAGAACACCTTTATGAAAGGAAGTATGGCCCTGTTTTTATTCATGTCGGTACAAGTTATCTAATCCACAGGGACTCGTTGACTATTAGTAGGGAACCAACAGCCCTGTTAGATAGCATAGCTTGTACAGGTGTTAGGATGTATTTTTCACAAATCACATATAGAAAGAATAGTCAGGTCACCATGAATGAAAAGATTTTTTGGAAAAATACCTACATGAAAAACTGGACTGTTTTAAAAAAATTAAAATATGTAGATAAGCCAAGCCTAATTTTGGCCACATGTGTTTATACAGGATGGTGTGCACTTGTTAAGATCAGGAAAGAGAATTATTGCAGCTGATACATTGCAATAGTTGATGGACATAAAACAGGAGTTTTGCCACGTTGAAAACTTAACAGTTCACAGACAGCAGTATTTGATGCATCTCTGATGGTTGCTAATGCTACAAGCAATAGTAATAAGAATTTTTTATTGAAAAATGTGTTATATTCTCATAAGATTGATATTGTTATTAGTGAAACATAGTTAAAGAACAATGACTGGAATCCAGTTCTGTGAGGGTGTAATTATGATGGGATTAAAGATAGTTATGAGACCTGTGATTATTACATGTTCAGTGATAACACCTATAGATTGTATAACTGTGGCAATTAAGACAGCCGTGGAACATATAACAATTGTTGGAGTGTATAGACCACCAAAATCAAGTGCAGATGACCTACAGGAATTTATAAATTTCTTGCAGGATACACAGGAGGGAAGAATAACAGTGGCTGGGGACTTAAATTTACCAGAAACAGACTGGAATAATAGTGATTCAACCACATTAGTAAGGAAATTATTTACAATGTATGTTTAGATTGTAAAAACGCTTACCAGGGAACGAACATACCAGACATTGTTTGTGTTCCTAAAGACATGATTGCTACTTCGTTCCAAGTTTTACAGCCCCTGATATGTAGTGATCATGGAGTTATAAAGGTTACATTTTTGCTAGATAATTCTGCCAAAATGAAATCCAAACCAATGCACAGAATATTAACAAAAGATTATATGCAAGCAAACCTGCCACTATATAAAACTAATTAGAGTGATATGCTAGGTGGAAAAACTGCAGAAGGAATATGGCAAGTTTTAAAAGAGAAATTGTTTGAATGCAAAAAAAAAAAATCATAAACATTTTTAGCATTAGACTTTATATATACAACATCAGGAGGATACATTTCCATAAGCACAAGATATTTGATTAAGGTGAGAGACAAAAAATATAAAAATGGAAAAGAGGACAAATTGTAACTTTGAAAACTAAAATAAACACACTGGATAGACAAATTAAATGTAGTGTGACACAAAATCATGAAAATGTTGAAAAAAGTACACATTTGCATGAACTTACAGTACTAATAGCTTATTTAATTATGGGGAGACATGCACTTGTTAAATGTATCCATAAGGAAAGTGTGGTAGGACAAATCCAGAGTCATACAGACCCATAAGTATACTTTTATGTTGTGGAAATATCTCGGAGGCAGTTATTTTGGATAAAATATCATCAGTATTTCAAAGGTTTGGACTGGAAAACTTATAACAGCATGCTTATGTTGAAAATAGATCTAACCTACCTGTAACATAATGTTCTATAATAATATAATAAAAGCTACAAATAAAAATTGTGCTATATTATATGGACTTAATTTAAGCACTTGATAGGGGCGTACACAAAATATTGATCAGTAAATTAGAATAACTAGGCATGGGTGTAATATTGATAAGATGGATACCTGCATGGTTTAGGAATAGGACATGGCAAGAATCAAATAGTAACTGGACAGGTGAAATTTAGGTTATAGCAAGGATGTCCCTTAGGGCTCTGTCCTAGGCCCATACATGTTCAGCTTGTATCTTTCAGATCTATCTTTGTCATCTGAGCATTCTACAGTTTGTACACAGATGACCTGGAAATGGGTAACCTGATTACATGTGTTACAGATAGGGCAAGTGTGCAAAAGAACTTGACTAAATTGACCATTTAGCATAGGAGAATAATATGCTGATAAATATATCAAAAACTAAGCATATGAGATTTGGTAAACATAGATTGATAGGTGAATATTTAATACAGCACACAAAGATTGAAACTGTAGATTTATTTAAGTGCTTGGGTATATGGGGAGATTGAGCTTTTAGTTTTTCCAGTCATATCAACCAATTGGTTAATAAAAGTTATAGAACAATAGGTTGTATAAAAAGATTTATAAAGTCTAGGAAATTAGAAATTATGTCATTGTTAATTACATTAGACACAAACGTGAGTATAGAATTACAATCTGAAACCTTATGAGAAAACAAGCACGTGTAAATTGGAAATAGTACAGCAGAAATATACCAAGGGCATCCATTGATGTGAAAATTTAAGTTACTATGAAAGACTAAACTATCTGAACTGTGCAGTGCCTCATATAGACATTTAAGATGAGACCTTATTCAGGTATATAGGGCATTTAGAGACAACTACCTCTGGCAATGTTTGAGGTTATCAAAAAGTAGTAGAGAATCATCAGGCAAGCTATATAAAATATTATATAGAATTATATAGATATCGTCTACTCAGAGGTGATCTCTGCTTAACATACAAGGCCATGTCAAACCCTGAGCTGTTGGACATGCTCCACTTAAAGAAATCCCAATCCCTCAGAGCCAAAATGCTCCAGGGATCTAAACCTTGTCATCACAATGAACAAAACATGCTGGAGGGATAGGTTCCTGACTCAGAGACTCCCCATACTCTGGAATAGACTGCCTATACATGTCAAGCAGAGCGCCT
Source organism: Protopterus annectens (assembly GCF_019279795.1). Lineage (NCBI taxonomy): Eukaryota > Metazoa > Chordata > Ceratodontiformes > Protopteridae > Protopterus > Protopterus annectens. The sequence continues at coordinate 716,494,284 of NC_056728.1, forward strand.
CCTTGGCCCTCTTCAAAAGGAACCTTGACGATTGGATGGAAGATAGGAAATTCATCCTGGGAATCATGTCAGTCACCCTGCTAGACAGGGGTCCAGGAAAGTAAATATTGTGGGAAGAAATATCCAGGGAATTGTTATGGATAGGCTTGTATAGGCCCTAGGGCTGATAGCCTAGTACCAACCTATGAACCTATGAACCTATGAGAAGTATTCTAATTGGTTCTCTGGAATAACTGATGCATGAAATAGACTACTAAATTGCATTAAAGCAAACACTAGTTTAGATATTTTTAAAAACAACCTGGGCACTTATTATGAGAATAACTGTTTTGGTATACTGGCCATCTAGAAGGGGATTATAGTTCATGCCTGAAATATTTGTATGTATGTATGTATGTATAAAAAAAGAATTACCAAAAAGTGTTCCAACACTGATGACAAGAATCACCATGACATAATTGTTTAAGGAAATAGTTATCTCTTTGCTGTAATCCACATCAGATCCATTCCAAAATTTGAATATCACTGCCAGAGTTGAGGCTGCAATCACTCTAACCATTGCCCACACATCTTTATGGATCTTAGCGCTTTCTCTACTAATCCAGAGTAACCAAAAATATAGTCCCTTATATCTGCTAAAGTAACTGAAGCAACCCAACACACTGAATGGTAAATCCTATTCCAAATGGAGACTATTGTCAGACACATCTGAATCATACCAAAACAATCTGCCCCAAAACCATTGCATCTCCAACACTTGTCATTTGATAATATTTTCTGACACCATAGTCTAGGACATAAGTGTTGCCAAAGAGTAAGCAATTATGGAGAGTATAAGGAAAGGAAGGTAAACTAGTGTCATGACATTTACTAAACACATCAAACCAACCCATTTCTAAACTAGTGGCATGACATCTAACCACCCTGTTTCATTAAATTTATACTTAATGCAATATAACCACTTGTCCCATAAATCCTCAATATGCATCTGAGAAACAGTTAACTACCATCTATATAAGTCAGCCATCTTTACCCTATTAAAGTTAAATGATGACATATTAACTAAAAAATCTTCAGACCGGTTTTTATCATCATACTCTGAAACATGCCCCTTGCCAATTGAGTGCACTAAAGAAGAGAACTGTAAATGTCCCCATCATAATAAAGCCCCTCCCATGTTCAGTCAACTAAAACTCATATCCCATATCTCATTTACATGAATAATTCTGATGTTACTCCAATTCCTCCATATAAAAAGGTTTATGGTCAATACAAAACCTGTCATTAAATCAGATTCTCCTCCATTTCAGGAAACACAATTTAGAAATATAGTGAGAGCATTGTTTGAATCACCACTGTTCTAAAACACCTAGGTCCCAGACTTTGGTCGAACCCTTATTTTTAAGCTGTTCAAAAGAAAGAAAGGATAGTTCAAACTTCACCAAAACTAAACTGGTCTTGTTGGGCTCCTGTTTCACAATATTTTCCAGCCTGCTGATGCCACTCCATAACTATGAAGACTGAGAACCATTAAAACGCCCAAGATTTTAGGCAACATTCATTTCCTTCTGGATACCCTTATGATTTTATTATTCCTAAAAAATACATTATCACTCTGTGAAGTTTATCAGTCCATCTAGTATTAATTAAATGTGATAGATGGCACAGGGACAGCAGAAGCAAATTTTTGAGTAGTAAGCTCATCCTTGCAAAATTTATTTATAGATTCATCTAGCATTACTGAGATAAGACAGTGAGAAATATGATCATAGCCCACCTCAATCCTGCTCATTCCTTATTTGCTTAATTTTGTTCTACTCTCTGCTTGCTTCCCCTTTTCATATCTGTTCAGTATTCCAATTTCTAATATATAATATGGTCACAAAATGGATAGACTCAACACATACACATGCCCACAGAGGATAAAGAAAACAATGTTACTATATTGTTCTGTATTGTTCTACACTGTATCTTTAAATGTTATCTTTGTGTTCTTGGTTGGTTGGGGATTGGACACTGGTGAACAAGTGACCTTTCAATCACCATTTTTAAACTGTGGATGGAAGTTTAGGTTTTAGATTTTGATAAAGTTCTGAGTGTTGATTAAAAGAACAAAAGCGCTAAATCTTAAGACAGTTTCTGTGACTCCTTTCGTGCAGCTTTGTGAAAGCTTTGTTATTTGGATGCCAACAGACAACTTCCAAAAAATCATGTTTCTGCAGTCATACATTGCATGACAGTTGTCAGAGGGCAATATATAGAATACAATATATAGATGGATACATACACATATTTTTGGCACAAAGGTTAATGCATTTCTAGCCTGCTAATATACAATAAAACAATTATTACAATAATAAAAGTCCACGTTGTTCTAAAAATATCTAAAATAGTGCTCGCTTTAATATAATTGGTAGTCTATTCCATCCCTTGGTTACTCTATCAGTGAACCAATTAGTATATCTTTCATCCCTCTGTAATCTCCTACACAGTTTGACTGATGATCTGCTACTACTCTTTGATAACTACAAACATTCTCAGAGGTAGTCTCCAAATACCTTATATACCTGAATAAGGTATCCTCTTAAATATCTAGACACAACATTGTACAGGTTCAGATAACTCTATATTTCATAATAACTTAAATTTTTACTCTACAATTTACTCATGCTAGTTTTCTTATAAGATTTCCATATTATTATTCCATACTCTTGTCTGGGTCTGACGTAACTGACAAACAATGATTTCATCATTTCTGATTTCCTAAACTTTATAAATCATTATATACAGCCTATGGCTTTATAACTATCATCACCCAGTTCATTTATATGATCAGAAAATCTCAAATCCGAATCTACCCAGATACTCAGGTCCTTATATTCAGCCTCTAAAGCTCAGACTTCTTGATGCATTTATCAGCATATTATTCCATTGTACCCAAATGGTCAATTTAGTCATGCTTTTTTGAAGACATACCCTGCCTGTGACAGAAGCAGTTAGTTTATCAATGCTGAAGTCATCTACATACAGACTATAGAACACCTCAGATGAAAAAGATAGATCTGAAAGACACAACCTGAACAAGTAAGGGTCTAGGACAGAGCTATGTGGGAGATCCTGAAAGAAACCTAGAATTTCTTCTGCCCAATAGCTGTATGATGCTTGACATGTCCTATTTTTAAGCCATGCAGCTATACATCTTATCAATAGTACATTAATGCCTAGTTGTTCTAACTCTATCAAAGGATGAAGATAAGTCTATAAAACATATATCACCATACTTTTTTCTTTTATAGCTGTTATCTTATTATTATAAAACATCACACCACAGGTAGTTGTAGATCTATTTTCAACATATGCATATTTGTGTACCATCCTTTCCAATTCTCACAAGAATTTCTTTACAATAACCTTCTCCATTATTTTCCTCAACAAGAAAGTAAACATATGGGTTTGTATGATGTGGATATGCCTTATTCCCCTTTCCCATTTAAAGATGGGTGTAAAAAGTACATGGCACCAATCTTTAGGAGATTTCTCATACTTAAATGACTTAGTGAATACCAGATACCATGGTACTATAAGTTCATGCTGGTGAAGTGTTCTCAAGTCATTACTGCTAATTCTGTCTCCTCTTTGTATTCTTCCCCTTTGGGTCCAGTTTGCATAGTTCTTTTTCAAAATAATGTAATTTAATTTCAGTATTTCGAGTTAATTGAGTATTGCTGGCACAATTTCTCACCAGCCTTTGTGCAGCACAACTTTTTGTATAAGAGTTTGTTAATATATCTATAATATGTTGCAGATGAGAACAAATTTTAGAACCACACACAGGTTATCCATTTTTATGTCTGTACTTCTATTACATCTTAATTATCTATAAAATAAAATGTAAGTTCCTATTATGCTCAATATCTTTATTTAATTTTTCTTTAAATGTTTCCTAATCTTAACTTTCACCATGTTTAATTTGTCTGTCCAGTTTATTTATTTCAGTTATATATCTATAATCTGTTGTGTTTGAGAACAAATTTTAAAACCACACACAGGTTATCCATTTTTATGTCTGTACTTCTACTACATCTTAATTATCCATAAAATAAAATGTAAGTTCCTATTATGCTCAACATCTTTATTTATATTTTCTTTAAATGTTTCCTAATCTTAACTTTCACTATGTTAATTATCTATAAAATAAAACATAAGTTCATATTATGCTCAATATCTTTAATTTTTAATTAATTTAAATGTTTCCTAATCTTAACTTTCACCATGTTAATTATCTATAAAATAAAATGTAAGTTGCTATTATGCTCAATATCTTTATTTAATTTTTCTTTAAATGTTTCCTAATCTTAACTTTCACCATGTTATCTATAAAATAAAATGTAAGTTGCTATTATGCTCAATATCTTTAATTTTTAATTAATTTAAATGTTTCCTAATCTTAACTTTCACCATGTTAATTATCTATAAAATAAAATGTAAGTTGCTATTATGCTCAATATCTTTATTTAATTTTTCTTTAAATGTTTCTTAATCTTAACTTTCACCATGTTTAATTTGTCTGTCCAGTTTATTTATTTCAGTTATATATCTATAAACTGTTGTGTTTGAGAACAAAATTTTAAAACCACACACAGGTTATCCATTTTTATGTCTGTACTTCTACTACATCTTAATTATCCATAAAATAAAATGTAAGTTGCTATTATGCTCAATACCTTTATTTAATTTTTCTTTAAATGTTTCTTAATCTTAACTTTTACCATGTTTAATTTGTCTGTCCTGTTTATTTATTTCAGTCTTTCAATGTTATAGTTCAATTTAATTTCCATTTCCTGTATTTCATCTCTCACCTTAACTCATTCTCTCCATTGGAGCTGAAAGTTTCCATTGTAACTCCCAATGGGCGGGGCTTAACCTTTTTGATAAAATCGAATTATATCCTCCCATTTTAAACAAATGTTTATATTTGTGGAAACATAGTACTAAAGAAGGGCAAATGGCAAAGTCTTTGCCCAAACTATTTTTGTAGTGATAGGTCTTACACTAGATTTTATAAATTACAGTTTTGTAAAAACTTCCAAAAGCTCAAGCAATCACAAGTTGCACAAATAATGTCAGCAACATTTTATTCATCCAGTTGAGAGCTTTCATAAGAGGCTAAGCAGTTCTATCTGTGCTTCTTGGTTGTTGAGACATTCAGAAAAACATGACATCTATAATATAAATGAATATTATATAAACAATAATTTTCTTTATCTGCATTAGACACAGGTCAAATATCAATTCATTTGAGTTTGCAATTATGTAAGCTTTAAGATGAAACTTTTAATACTTTCTTAGTAGCATAGTTTTTGAATTATTAATGCAAATATAAACAGGCAATATTTGGCAGCTAGAGGCATTAGTAGGATGTAACTGCAGAAACACCTGGAGGTGCCACTCAGTTGTAATGAGTTAAATATATTGTCCTTATGAAAATATATCCTCCTGACCTTCTGTGCCACAATTCTGATGTTAATTTTTTTTTTTGCATTCAATTTCCCTTTCAAAACTTGCCACATTCCTTCTGTAGTCTTTCCATTAAATAAATCACTCAAATTACCATAGAGAAATGGTATTCCAAATCCCATGGCAAAATGAAGAAAAAACTTTGGCATGCACTAATTCATCGTGCAAATGAGCTAAACATTGCTGTGCATGCCAGTTTATAATAATGTGTCTGAGTTTGCTCGTGCAGCCACTTTTGCTGTGTCAGTACATTGGTTGGCGGTATCAAATCCCTTAGAGTTATATGGTATTTTACAATGTTCAGTTTATAGTCTGCACATGTGTGTCATTTACCTGATATGTGTGTGTTATGCTTTTCTTTTTCTTTTTACTTTGATAGCTTCAGTAGCTCCTCTTGCAAATGCATTGTTATGATGAATTTCACTAGGAAAGTAATGGGGTCAGTTCCTGTGAAGCCTATAATTATTTTGTTGACATCGGTCTGCATATGTGCTACATTTCCCTGATATGTGTCTTTTATGAGCATGTTTACTCTGACTGTTTTAGGGACTCTCCTTGCTATTGCAGTGGTATGGGGAATTTAAGACAAGGGTTCAGTTCCCTTCTTAGCCTGCACAGGTGCTACATTTCCCTGGTATTTGTGTTTTACTACTGTTTTTACTCTGACTGTTGCAGTGGCTCCCTTTGCTAATGCTCTGGTATGGAAACTTTCAGTAGGAAAATCTCGGCCTCAGTTCTCTTGAGGCCCATCCTTCTCTTCACAACATTGGTCAGACTATATGCTACATTTCTCTGATATGTATGTTTTATAATGACTTTTACTCCGACAGCTTCAGTGGCTCACTTTCTAGTTACTGCACTGGTGTGGAGAATTTCAGTAGGAAAGTTATAGTTTCAATTACCTCAAGGCTTATCTTTCCTTCTTTTCTTGTCATCAATCCACCTGTGATACATTCCCCCCTCATATGTGTATGCTATAACTACTTTTAGTCTGTCTGTCGCAATGACTTCCCTTGCTATAAAATCAAAACATGCATGTCTTCAGCTAGTGGGGCTTGGCTTTACAGGCCTGAATGCACACATAAAGACTTAAAAGGTAAAAAGCCATGGGCATTCAGAACCATGTAGCTGAAACACTGTTTTGTCCTTAAGGTATTATTTGCATATATCATATGGTCCTCCACTACAGGAGGCTTAAGGTATTACAAAGTAAATATTCTATCTTCGCTGGGGTTTTCTTGACTCCTCTGAGAATATCATATTTTTTCTTTTGTAGTACAGTTCCACTGCTCATACTCTGATGTTGTCAGGACTGTTGCAAGTTGATACATCATATTAATGTATAGTATCCTGCCTCTTCTGTGTAGGTTTTACATTATTCTACATCCACATATTGTCATATCACCTCTTTCATTCTGCTTTCCTACCATGCTTTGTTACACAAATCCCTTTGCACTTTTTTACATCTCTGTTGATATAGTGCTAGCTACTTTGATGGAGTGAGCCTTTTCAAATTCAATTTAAAATTTACATAACATGTCTATTTGCTACATGCTTTTATAAAGCATAAAGCACTTAAGCATTGAAGCACAGGTAGTGGCGATGAAAACAAATGTTGGTGAGATAACCAGTTCCAAAAGACCAGGTCAAAAAGGTAGGTTACTTAAATCCATCAAGTGTCAAGATCAACATCAACTATCTTGACAAAGGATTCCAAAGCTATGGCCCCTGGTATTGCAAAAAGAATCTTTCCTGAAGAAACAAGCAGAATCTTTGAACCCTACAACATCTTAAAGATGGAAGACCCCAGAGCATGAGTAGGTTGATAGCAGCTGAGAAGTTACCTATGGTAAGGAACATCCATATTATGAAGGGCAAGATGTACCTGTATGTGAACTTTTTAAACAATATGTGCCCAAATGGGCAATCACTACAAAGTCTTCAGCACTAGCATGGCATGGAGGTGTATATAAAGGTTTACCTTTACATGTGCGTATTGCACACGGGCGACCGTCAAATGTTCGAAAGACAGTTTTCAAGTTCTGAAAACTTCGAACGGAAGAAGGTTCGAATGTACAATGAGCGAATGCAAAGTGAGAGTCGCTCATTGCACATTCGACATTTAGGGGCAGAGCGCACTATAGTGGGGAGTTGGAAATGGTTCCATTCCCCGCTGTAGTGTGATCTCAGAGTTAGAATAATAAAGAAGAGGAGGTGTGGGGGATGCAGGGGGGCTTGCCCCCCTGCATTACACGGCATATACTTTTGTTGTCGACATTCATGTTCGAAAAACAATGAATCGGCTGTTCGATTTGCTGCTTTTCGAACATTAGAAACTGTCGCTTTTTCCAGTTTCGTTTTTACAATGCGAGGATATGACCACTCACACAAGTGTGATTCGAGGTTTTAAAGGTAAACCGTATATAAACCCTAGTAGCTGGGCAGCAGAATTCTGAGCTAATTGCAATCGGTCCAGAGACCAATGCATGTGCAACCAGAAGTAAATCAGTTGATGTAGCAAGGAGCTTAAAGATATTTCTCAGATGATGACTTGAGGATTTGACATTCGCAGATACTTGATCCCTAATGTTGACATGATCACCAAATAGCACACATACATTATGCACCTGGGCATGAATTCCAGTTTGTCAACACAGTAACTGATATATCTGGGCAGCAGAGCAGAAGAATTATGAACGGTGGCATGAATGGCAATTGAAATGTTCATGCTAATGCTGAGTTCATGTGATTATTTATTATCCAAGTGTGGATTAATTCCAAGTCCAACACAAAAATGTTTCAAATTAATATGGAATCTTGCGGGAAGACAAGGTAAAGCTACATGTTGTCAGCACAGTAATAATAAGTGAATCCTGTCTTTAGAAGAGCATCTCTTTAATACCATCAGCTATACATTGTGAATAAAATCCACCCCAGAACTAAACTGTGTGGCACACAAGAGGTCTTGGGAAAGGGAAAGGCAGTAACAAGAGACACAACTGAATGTTTTCAGCAAGATAGGAGGCATATCACTGTTATACAACACCAAAGATATCATGATAATGGGTCAGACAATCAAGCAATCATACAATCAAGCAAGCCGTCATTGTCCACCAGGTCAAATGCCAAAGAAAGATCTATAAGCAGTTTGGTAGGCTAATAATACAAAACTTTTGCTATTAGGAGATCATTAAATACCCTAACTACAGCAGTTTCAGTACTATGCCTAGATGAAATACCTCACTACGATGGGTCATAACTCTGATCAATACCCAATGATGAATGCAGTTATGCATAGATGAAACTCTCAAGAAACTTACCAACAAATGGGAGGTTTGAGACAGGCCAGTAATCATCCAGATTATCAGCATCCAAATTTGCCTTCTTAAGAATAGGAATAATTCATGCCTCTTTTAAAAGTGATGGTAAAAACTCCATTTCTAAAGAACAGAATGGTAATGTAGTAATGGGCCATATCCAAGATCTTCCAACAAGATGTTACAAGTTTGGTTGGACACAGATCCTATCAACATGTGGTCGAATGCATTATAGAGATCAATGTAATAAACTCATCTTAACTGGAAATGACAGACAGTCTAAGAGAAAGATGATTTATGATGTTATGATCCACTAAATGATACCCATAAATAGACCAGGCCAGACATGATGAAGGCAGGTTATGAAGCAAAGTATCTGGCTGCAGTTTCACATTCCTCAGAAGACCAAGACCTATGGGCAGCTAAACAAGATGGGCTGCTAATCCTACCCACCACTAGAAGATTGCTGCTGGATGATTGACTGCTACTATGATTTCCTGAGACAGAAATAAATATTGTTTTTCATAACCTTAGAATGGTAGAAATAATAATATTAATCTAGCAGGAGACTGTCCTTTGGCAGGTGAGTATAGCATCATCTGTTCACTAACCTTCATCCTGTCCATCTTAAAAAGTGGAGCTGAAGATTATACCAAGGCACCCTTGATAGAATGTATACAAATTCAGACAAAGAAGTTGCAGAAAGACATCAAGACTTTGTTATAGGCATCAACAGCATCTTCAATATCCACAGCACTGAACTCCTGCAAAGACTGTAAAAGCCAAAGAAACAGATGCCACATGACTCAGGCTCATAGGAAAAACATCAGATCCTTGTCTGGGATCACTGCCTTTGTCAGAAAAATCAAAAAGTGGATAAGTCTATGGTCAGACCACGACAGACTCTACCACCAAGCCACTGATTGCTAATACCCAGCTGGAATGCCAAGTCCAACATATGTTCACGTACATGGATAGATGATGTAACCTCCTGAGCATTGAAGTTACTCACAATTAGCCATTTAGACAATAACACAAAGAAAATAAGGTACACAGTGAACTACTGAAGTAACATCCTTGTACTGCTTGCTGAATGTTAGGCAAGGAGAAAGCAACAGTTTGTTCCATCTGCCATGTCATATTCAAAATGTTATAAGGCTTTGACCACTCGCACAAGTGTGATTCGAGCATGAGGTGTACTACTGTGACATGGAAATAAGTCTTAGCTATATGTCTAAAGAAAAATATACTTTAAAAATGATCAAAACATGGTAGGTTCAGGTTAAGGCACTTTAATCTTGCAGCAAGGAGACAAAAACGTGCTAATATAGAGTTTGTCTAACCAAAAACAGGAAATACTTTCATTTTTATACATTCTTAAACTGATCATGTCCTACCATGCTGACGTAACAGATTACCACCTTTTTCATCATCATCTGCTGACCATCTTTCCCATGAATTTCTGCTGATTTATCAATTTTTATGTGAAACTTCCTGAGGAAAACAACATGGCCTTAGTTACTCTCGGTTAGATACATGTTATGTTACACTCAAGATACCACGGCTAAATCAAGCACAATGCTAGCAGTTCCTTTCTCTAATAATCTTTTGTCTACTTTATCTCCAAATTACTACAGCTGCAGAGATTCCCATCCTCTGGACAGAGCTGTTTGTCTAAAATCATTACATTTATAACATAAGGCATTGTTCATTCATTCACTTCTGACCTAGCAGATAAACACCTGCTTTTCAAGTACGTTTCCACAAGGCATAAACATGAATATTGCTGTGCTAGCAGTTACTAGGTAAGAGGGCAACTTGCAAGTTTCAGAAAGCATACTATAGTTTTCAAAAAGCATCTTTTTCAGTCTCATATGAAACTCAATTTGTATAAAACACAGTGCATGAAAAATAGAATGAAAAGCGTATTAAAATACTTGCTTATTAATTGGCATTAAGCATACACACATTAATACATATTTTTCTAACATTTCCCTCCTGTTAATACTTTTTTATTCTATTTTCAAAAAAGAATAAACAGCTTACTTCTTTTCCTAACCTCTTCCATTCAGGATTTGCAGTTAAGAAAGTCATTCAGTTTAAACTTTTATGAAAGTGTTTTGCATTCTAGCAGCTCTTCAAATTCAGTACTTTGATACATAGTCTCAGATACGGATATATCTATGAATTCTTTAACTAATCTTTTCATGCAGGGGATTCCACAACAAATGCAACCTCCTATTAGGAGTAATCCTACCCCAATAGCAATCAATATGTTCATAAAAATGGAGCCCCACCCCCCCCAAAGGCATTCTGGAAAAAGTCTGTCAGAGGGTTTGGGCCTGGCTTGGTCATGTCCGACACTTGCTGAATCACCTTGAGATGATCGTTAATCTCATGCTGATGGTCAGGAATAAATGCACAGCATTCTTCTTTGATTAAAGTGCAAGTTCTGCCTCTCGCCGCTAGGGTGAAGTCAAGAGCCATTCAGTTTTGGAGCACTACAGTTCTCATGGCATTCAGTTCATCAGTTATCAGTTCAAGAGCAGAAAAAGTCACATTACTCATTACTTCAAGAAGTTTGGACAGTTTTCACAGCTCCCATATTGATTTAACTCCGCCATACATAGGTGATATACCTGCCCAGTATAAGACAGCATCACTCAAGTCCATGTGCACAAGTTTGGCTCTCACATCACGATGGTCATTCCAGCTCGCTTTGATCCGTCCCACTGGATTCTCAGGTTTCTTAACAGTCTTTTTGGTTCCATCTTGAGTATTTTGAATATTCCCTTGAGGCAAAACTGCAGTGTGTTGGATGGCCGGAACCAGGTACCCCAAAAAACAACTGCCAGACCAATTCTCAGGTAACCATTTATATGCTTTTTTACCACACACAAAATAACAGTCCTCTACCTTAGTTATTACTTTGTTACGAAATGACTGCCCTGCATGAAACATTTTCTTGTCTATTACAGATAACTGTTTAAAAAGTACAGGATTGCGTTGTACCTGGTCAAGAGTCTTATGCATAGATTTCAAAAATGAGTCATAATCTGTACTACAAGATCCACTCAAATCATTTGGTTTTCTATAACATTTATATTGTACTGTAACATTACACTTACTCCATCCCACTTGGATGGTATCATTTTTATAGAAACATACAATTCCTTTTTGTGTCACAGGCAAATACAGTGCTACCTTATCATGTGCTTTAATAGCAACTGTGTCAAAAAACAGATTTTCCCAGGTCTCATTGACCCCTAGGGGGATAGCAGTCATTAATAAACCCCCGTATGCTGTTGGTATGGCCGTACAGACCCAGCAGTTCGTAACATTAAAAGTCTCAGCGTACACATGTGTAATTGTCTGATAAGTGTTAAAGTTCAGATGCCAGTCTATGTTTGGTTCATTACGTCTAATCAGTTCAACCTTTGTGGCAGGAAAAAGGAGCGGCCACAACAGAAAGAACAGTGTGATCAATATTGCAATAAAAATGATCATACAAGTTTTCTGAGGTTGCTCAATGTCTCTATTCACTCTGTACCTGGCCATTTTGTTCTTGTTGTGCAATAGTAACAAAGTCTTTGTCCAGTTCAAAATTTTTAACCAGTTTACAGTGCGTCAAATGAATCCAGGAAGCTCACTCTGCGATCTTGACTGCAGTGGGTATCGACAGTAGTACCTGGTACGGCCCTTCCCACTTCGGAGAACTCCAATTCTTTCGCTTCACAATCTTCACCCAGACCCAGGTGCCTGGGGCTACTGGTGCTTCCAATTTTGGTTGCTCTTTATCTGAAACAGAATTTAACTGCAAAAGTTTGTTATTCAAAAATCGCCTCATATACCCTGCAAGTGAACTGTCAGCCTCCTGCTCTGTAGACATGAGAGGTTTCCACTGAGGTGTATAATATGCCCTCCCAAACAAAGTTTCAAAAGGAGGTAATCCCTTCGCATTTGGAACAGTTTTCATACTCAACAGTGCTAAAGGCAAACAGTACACCCAGTTTTTCTATGTCTCTGCTATCAACTTCCTAAGTTTATTCTTCAGCACCCCATTATGCCTCTCTACTAGCCCTGCAGATTGGGGGTGATAAGCGCAGTGGTTCTTTAACAATATCCCAAAGTAGCGACTAAGTTGCTGAATCGTCTGGTTCACAAAATGTGTTCCGTTATCACTATAAATCTTTTCCAGTATACCAAATCTGGGTATAATCTCTTTAACAAGGACCTTTGCAACAGTAGCTGCATCTGGATTTTTAGTTGGAAACGCTTCTACCCATTTGGAAAACATGTCTATAATAACAAGGCAATACTTCTTATTCTCACATTTATTCAATTCTATGAAATCCATACAAATAGTATGGAATGGATATGGTGGTGTAGGAAATCTCCCTTGCTTAGGCTTCAATGCCCCTTGTGCATGATGTTTTTTACAAACATGGCATGCTGCACAAAAATGTTTTGTATAATTGGTAAATCCATAGGTTGTAAATACTCGATTCACTAACTATACCATCCCACCTGTTGGGACATGGCTCTGCCCATGGTTCAACAACGCTGCATATCTAAACAAATTAGATGGCAAAATCGGTTTCTTCTCCTTGGAGATGTACAGTCCCTTTTCTAGGATTGCTTCTCGTTTTATCCACTTCTGTTTCTCTATATTTGTAGTAAGTGTCTGCATTGTTTTTAACATTTCTAAATCTAAAATCTCAGAGGGTTGTAATTCCTCACTCAAATGAAAAGTTTCTGTGGCTGAAGCTGCCTTTTTCGCAGCTGTATCAGCCCGTGCATTACCTTTTGAAATCCTGTCCTGTTGTTTCGTATGAGCTATGCATTTGCAAATAGCTACTTTTTTAGGTAAATTAATTGAATCTAATAAGTCTAAAATGAATTGCGCATGATTAATCGGTTTACCAGTAGATGTTATCATTCCTCTATTTTTCCACTGCTTTGCAAAAACATGTACAGGGGAAAAAGCTTACTGACTGTCAGTATAAATGTTCACATTCTTACCTTCTGCTAAGGTACATGCCCTTGTTAAGGCAATCAATTCTGCCACTTGTGCAGATAAGTTGTGTGGTAAAGATTTTGCTTCTAAAGTTTCAGTATCAGAAACGACTGCATACCCCACTAGGGTCTGTCCTGTAGGGCCCCTCCTGCATGAGCCGTCCACATAGTATGTCACCTCGGCATCATCCAAGGGAACATCCATAAGGTCTTGTCTAGGTAATGTCTTTTGCTCGATCTCCTGCAGGCAGCAGTGTGGTTTGCCATCTGCAGGGGGTGGAAGCAAAGTTGACAGATTCAAAGTTGTGCATCGTTCAATTGTCATATGAGGTTGGCTCAATTATGGTCATACAGGAAAGATGCCTAGCTGGAGAAAGATATGCTACTTTTTCTTGCAGTAAAATAATTGCAACTTCATGAGGCACTCTCAATGTGAGAGGGTGGAATAGCACTACTGAGGCCAAAGCCTGCACTGCCATTGCAGCTGCAACTACTGCTTGTACACAGTGGGGCAGGGATCACGCCACTGGGTCTAACTGTGATGAATAGTAAGCTATAGGGCATTGTTTGTCCCCATGTTGCTGTGTCAATACTGATGTCATATAACCTTGCTTACAGTCTACAGTTTGAATAAACTGTTTGTGATAGTTTGGTAACCCTAAAACTAAGGATGATGCTATCAGTTGTTTCAGCTTACAGAAAGCTGTTTCTGCTTCAGGTGTCCATTGTAATAAATTCTGTGCTGCCATCAGCTTTTTAAATATTAAATCGGCCAGTGGAGTGGATTCCAAAGCATAGTTCAGTATCCAACTCCGACAAAAATTAGTAGTTCCCAGGAAGGACATAATTTCCTTCTTGGTAGTTGGTCTAGGTGCTTGTAAGATGGTTGTTTTTCTATCTTCATCTAATATTCTACCTTCTTTGGATATTACATATCCCAAGTACTTAACTTGTTTTCTCCAAAGCTGTAGCTTGTCTTTGTTTACTTTGTGACCTTGAGTAGCTAAAAATTGTAGTAAAGCTATCGTGTCCTCTTTGCATTCTTGCTGGGTGGGGGCTGGCAGTAGAATGTCGTCTACATAAAGTAAAATCTGACTACCTTTCGGTGGGATAAATCCCACCAGGTTGCCTGCCATTTCCTGTGCAAATATTGTTGGACTTTCACAATATCCCTGTGGTAATCTTGTATATGTGTACCGCTTTCCCTGAAATGTAAATGCAAACCAATATTGGCTGTCAGGGTGTATTGGTATCGAGAAAAATGCATTACTAATATCTACCACTGAAAAATATTTTTGCTCTGGCTTTAAATCATTCAGTAAGGTGTGTGGATCTGGCACCGTTGGTGCCCTGGGTATAACCGCATTATTTACAGCTTGTAAATCTTGGACCATACGCCATTCCCCGTTTGCTTTCCTGACAGGAAATAGGGGTGTATTACATGGTGAGTCAGGAGATTCTATTAAGACTCCTTCCTTAAGTAGGGCTGCTATTATAGGCTTGATTCCTATCTCTGCATCCTTTCTCAAGGGATACTGTCTTTTCTGGGGTCTAAATGCTGACTTTGGCATTATGGTAACTGGTCCTGCTGTTCGTATAAGTCCTACATCTGATTTCCCTGCTGACCAGAGAATGTCTGGTATGCTTCGCAAGGCTTTTTCCTCTTCTTCCAATAAGAGTAATACTCAGCTATTCTCACTAGCCTGTGAGTGCACAGCTGGGTGTGTCTGTGTAGTCCAGTTCAATTTCTGTTTCTGTACTCCTTGTTTGGAGAGCTCTAATTCTGTCTGCTTTTCCCACCTTGTGACTTTTTCACCTAAGTCTGCCCATTTCAAATTTTTGTTCTTGGTTAAACTAACATGTGGCAGTCGATTAGATTTATAAAGTGCTAAAAATTCTTGGGGCAATGAACAGCTTGCTACACTGTTCCCCTCTGCATCCCAGTACAAATTTCACAATACTAGTCTGTTTGCATAGTTTTGAAACAATTCCTGTTCATAATCCTTATCAGGTCCTGGTCTATTACAGTAATATAGAGTACAATGCAACAAATGCTGTTTGTCAGTGTTGAGGGAGGGGGACTTACTGATGGCTACATTAATCAGTTCTTAGGTTACTGCCCCTGGACCAGTTGTAACTAAGTCCTGGCTGTACCAATAATACGTTTCACCCTCCGGTCGTACTACAAAGGTATCCATTTGTCACTGTGTTTCCATACCCTGCATGGTTGGAACTACGGCTATGCCAAATATCTGCATCAAGTCTCTACCCAAAAGATTTACTGGGCATTTTGCAGAAACTATAATTTTACTTTTCTGGGTCATTCCTGAAACGGGGTCTGTTATTGCTATGTCATGGGAGAGTGGCTCCCAATACAGCTGTCCATTAGCTGCTTTCACTAGTATATAATCTGGTGATTCTGAATCTTCTGGTAACTTGGAAGGGTGTATCAGGGTCCGTGAAGCCCCTGAGTCACACAGAAATTTAACTTCCCTCCCCTCTACTAGAAGCATCACTTCCGGTTTTGTGTCTGCTAAGTAAAGCTCTAAACTCAATAGAGCTAGGTCTAAAATTTCATCTTCTTCTATGTCCGCGAATTCATATACATCCTCTACTCCTTGTGTCACATCCTCTACTCCTGCTATCATATTTGCACTTACCTTTCCCTGCTTATTCTCATCCAATGATTCATGACTATCATATAGTCATTCCTCATCCTCCTTATTTTCTGTAATCACCTTCTTGTTTAGCCTGCAATCCCTTGCTAAATGTCCTTTTTTTCTGCACTTAAAACATTCACCTTTTTTCTTTCTTTCTTCAAAATATTCTGATCGTTTGTCAGATTGTTTGTTTCCCTGGATATTTTTCTTACCCTTTTTCCCAGTTTGTACTACAAATACTTCTGACCCATCGTCTGCCAAAAATACTTGAGTTTTCTTTATCTTTTTACTATTAAAATGTCTTTCTGCATGTCTAGCATATTCAAGTAATGGCTGTAGTCTACTTGTTCGATGATATACCATATGCTTTGTAATAAAGCTGCTAATGGGAGTTATACTACCCTTCAAGAATGCATTCTTTAACTGTTGTTCATATGAGGAATCTTGTGTCTGGTTCTCTGGTAACTGCATTCCGGAATGATTATTAAAACACTCTAACAGTCTAGCATAATATCTATCAACTGTTTCACCTTCCTGTTGAATGCATTGATTTATGCAAGTCCAATCAGCCCTAGGCTTCCACTTTTCAGAGATTTGGTCTGTCAGACCTTTTACTCTGCCATCCAGTTCTGCATTAGTATGTGGGAGTGGTCTAAGTTGTGCGTCACGAGGATTCCAGTCGCCACTGATCATGTGCCAGTCTGAACCCACAATTTGTCTAACTACTTTTTCTACTTCCTCTCCATTTAAATGGTAAGTTAATCTCATACCCTGTAAGTCTTCTAAAAGCTTTCTAAAATTCACTTTTGGGTGGGGAATTCCCTCCGTGGCTTTCCGGATATCTTCCGGTGTCCACGGTCTATAAACTAAAAGAGTCGGATCCTGTCCTGCCTGTCCTGCCTGAGGATTTGGTACTTCTATGAGCGGACATATCTCTTCTTCACTCATAGCCTGTGATTTTCTATTTAATTCATTTAATTCAATCTCTCTCCTCAAGTTGTGTGTTCGAGACCTGGTCTCGATAGGATCCCTGACAAACAGCTGTGATTTTGCAGGAACAGCTGGGTATAGCGGAGGTGGATCAGCTTGTCCACTTGCTCCATAACTTGGTAACGGAAGTGGAGGGGGCGGAGGAGGGGCTGTTGTTATTACCAAGTTATTGTCTTCTTTGTCTAAGAACATTGTCTTTAAAGTTTTAATTTTCTGCTCCCTGCGATTTGCTTCCTCAAGCCACCTATGCGCCTGAGGGACTCCTAATTGTCTTTGCTTTTTTAGTTGACCTTTCGCGTCTATTTTTAACTGTTTAACAAGATTCATAAGTGCAAGTTTATCTAAATTACCCTCAAATTTATACTTATCAACCCATTTGGTGTAGTACTTAACATTATCGGCACGCTGTAATTGCATATACTTCGCTTCTTCAGTTAGGGGCGGGCCTCGGGAACTTTTTGTGCACTGATTTCCCATTGATGTCTTAGCTTAGCTGTAAATTGTTATGTAGCCCTTTCTATCACGTGGTACCCCAAATCTATACCTCTTCACAGTTTATCTAGAATAACTGCCTACCTATTCTGTTTCCCTGATCTATGACAAAAACAGTAACACATTTTTCTGTCCCTGATCTGCACATGCAAATCTACCTAACAAAAAAAACAGTTCTGTACTTAGTCCCTGATCTTAAAACAGAAATAAGGTAATTCCTCCTTACCTGACTCTCTGTGAGTTGATTCACTGGATCGTTGACTCGTCCTCCAATCCCAGATCAGAAACAGTGGCTAGCCTCTTTCGAACGATAATTCAGTCAGAGGTCTTTCAAAACAGAAGAGCCGATTTGGCCTCTTCTCCATACGGATGCATGCCACTGGGCCCAATTCTGACCTAGGCCTAGAGTGAGAGGTACTTTCCGGTCCGAAGGACCAAACTGTCAAAAGAAAAATATACTTTAAAAATGATCAAAACACGGTAGGTTCAGGTTAAGGCACTTTAATCTTGCAGCAAGGAGACAAAAACGTGCTAATACAGAGTTTGTCTAACCAGAAACAGGAAATACTTTCATTTTTATACATTCTTAAACTGATCATGTCCTACCATGCTGACGTAACAGATTACCACCTTTTTCATCATCATCTGCTGACCATCTTTCCCATGAATTTCTGCTGATTTATCAATTTTTATGTGAAACTTCCTGAGGAAAACAACATGGCCTTGGTTACTCTCAGTTAGATACATGTTATGTTACACTCAAGATACTATGGCTAAATCAAGCACAATGCTAGCAGTTCATTTCTCTAATAATCCTTTGTCTACTTTATCTCCAAATTACTACAGCTGCAGAGATTCCCATCCTCTGGGCAGAGATGTTTGTCTAAAATCATTACATTTATAACATAAGGCATTGTTCATTCATTCACTTCTGACCTAGCAGATAAACACCTGCTTTTCAAGTACATTTCTGCAAGGCATAAACATGAATATTGCTGTGCTAGCAGTTACTAGGTCAGAGGGCAACTTGCAAGTTTCAGAAAGCATACTGTAGTTTTCAAAAAGCTTTTTTCAGTCTCATATGAAACTCAATTTGTATAAAACACAGTGCATGAAAAATAGAATGAAAAGCGTATTAAAATAATTGCTTATTAATTGGCATTAAGCATACACACATTAATACATATTTTTTCTAACACTATAACCCTAGAGTACCTGAGTAGAGGGTTGTCCTGGTATGCGCTGAGTAATGATACAAATAAGTCAGAGTTAAGGCTGAGCCTGTGAGATATATATATATATATATATATATATATATATATATATATATATATATATATATATATATATATATATATATATATGCAGTGGGATTATGCTGCACAAGTAAAATAAAACAGGATGATGACTCCTATTACAAAATATTAATAATATAATAAGTATATGTAAATATTTATGTGTATTAGATTTTCCCAAGTTGGAACTGCTCCTTGTTGTTGTTTCATAAGTCAGTCTCGTTTTGTTGCTTTCTTTTTGACATTTCTTTATAACACTCTTAGATTTAACCATGCTGATAAACATGACTCAGATAATAGTGCATTTAATAAAAGTAATCATGAACCTCTGCTCAGTACAATCTGATTCTCATTTTGCACCAATATTCTGTATTCATAAATTGATTCAGGTTAATGCCTATTGACTACAGATTAGAAGTCTGATGTTATTGGAATTTATTTATTTTTTCTGAGAAGGACTGGCATGAATGACAGCTAAATGGCTTCCAACTGTCTGGCAAAATAACAGATAAGGAGGTTGGAGTTTGCCTTTGTGATTAAAGTTTTTACTTCACAGGCAGAAGGTACAGTGTTTGATTCTCACCTTTGGCCATTGCCTGCTTATTGGCTAGGTATGTAATTGTCTGCAGAGTGATTTCCCTAGTATTTACCTATGAACCTGATAATATGCCAGAATTAATGAGAAAAGTCTATAACAAGATATGTAAATGGCATCTTTCATACGTCATATTGGCTACCACAGAGTATAGGAGAGTAAAACTTTCAACAGCCACCTCTGTGTAGTACAGCCTTGACTAAGCCGAATATGACTCAGGTTTGTTTAGCATCCATCTTAGCATCCAGATGCTGCACCAATTGGTCCAGGAGTGATGAGAATGAGCAGCTATTGCTTCTTTGAGAAAGGGTGTTGGCAGAGCCTCACTACAAGAGCTCCCTCTGTGGTAGAATTGAGGACAGCAGCTCCTGCACCTTGGATTCAAGGAGTGCAAGAAGACTGAGGAGTGTACATGCACGCTAGCATACCTTTACTGTCTAATAATCAAAATGACCAAAAGAAACACATGAGAAACATAAGACTTCTGCAGACTGAATGATTCATAACTTACTACAACATTTTATACATCGGCTAATCAAGAGATTCATACATCAATTAATTAATTGAACCAAATTATACCTACATTAATGCTTAAGCTTCTTACTTTGTAGACAAATCTTAAAATTCTCCTTATAATTTAGTCCCGGAGGGTTGCTAGTATCTAGTCTTAATTGCCAGCAATACTCCCTCCAGTCAAACTCATCTTCAGCATGTAATCTTTTAAAAAAAAATCAAAAATATGATCTAAAACTAAAAACTTAGGGGAACCTTTACATTCAGTATTAGAATAATGTTTACCCCATGCATTATTAACATCTCTAGTCTCAATGGCATATAAATGCTCTTATGTCCTTCTGTTTATCTCTCTTGTAGTCCTGCCCATATTATAAGCAAGGCAGGCTGAGCAAATAGCTAAGTGAACTACAAACTTAAATTTACATGAATAATAGCCTTGGGCAAATATTTTCTTTTTTCTTAATAATAACATCTCTTGCATTCACTTTTAAATACTGACAGCATTTACAGTTATTGTCTTTGTACATTCCTTTTTATCCTTATTCATATTTTTATAACTTAAATTAGTTTGAAAAATATTTTTTAAAGTCTTCCCTCTTTTATTTATAAAAGTGGGTGCTTCTCTAACTATTTTCTTTATATCAGGGAAGCTATTAAAGATCTTCCAATTGTCTTTCACACTATTTTAATGCTTTTCCTATCCAAAGAATATTGCACTAATGTTCCCATTCTATAATTTCCAGATTACTTCTGTCTACTCTTGCTACAATCATCAGATCATTTTTCATACTTTTAATTTCATCAAACTTCTGCTTAACCATCTTTATTGGGTAACCTCTAGCTAAACACTTTGAATACAAAGCTGCTCCCTCTTTTAAAAACAAGTCACTATTTTCAGTTAATTTGCTTACTTTCATTAACTGCCCCTTAATAATATTATTTTTCATATTTTAGGCATGCATACTACCATAGTCTAAAGAGGTGTTCTGTACTTCTTTTTTGTATATTTTAGTTTTTAATTTGTTAACGTCTTTAAAAACTTCTACATCTAAAACATAAATACTTTTAAGATCATGACAGGAAGTAAACTTTAAATAACTGCAGGCAGAATTAACATACTGAATAAATGATAAAAAACTATCTTAACTAACCCTCCAAATAATAAACATGTCATCAATAAAATGCCCATAATAAGCAGTATAACTAAAAAATTCACTCTTGATAATAAATTCCTTCTCCCAGGCAATCATAAAAACATTGACATAACTTGGAGCCATGGCTGCTCCCATAGCTACACCATTCACCTGTTGAAAGAAAGAAGAGTTAAATTCAAAAGATTATATTATCAAACTCATGCGGCATCTGACACTATCGAGCATGGTGCTCTGATCAAATGGTTAAGGACTTACTGTGGTATCTCCTATGTAATCTATAAGTGGCGTATTTCCTTTCTCCTGGCACATGTGCAGAGGGTGTTATTTGGAATGAACTCTACTGCCCCCCCTGAGTACAGATTGCTACAAGGGTCAGTCTCATGGTGTTGCTGCTCTGTCTGCATACCTAATTAGAAGTAGAGGTTTGTCATGCTATTGCTATACTAATGACACCCAGCTTTATTTCTGCGCCTCTCAGGACAGTATGGTGAAGGTGGATTCCCTCTCTGACAGTATAGAGGTCATGCATAATTGGCTATTACAAAATCAACTGAAGTTGAGCACCTTCATGTCTGAAGGTATGATGGTTTATTTAAACTTAGGAAATACATCTGATGTTCTGCTTACTCCTTAGATCTTATATAGCATCATAGGATCATAGGATCATAGGAGATTACTAGGCTATTGACCCAGAGGTCATTTTAAACCTAGCCATTTCATCCTAATGTATACCATGGAAATTCTAGTCTATACATAAGATTGCATTTAGTGATTACTGCCCATGTCCAGGAGGGCTGTGAGCACTATCCCTGGTAAGAATTTACAGTGCCCCATTCACTCATCCAGGTTCCTCTTGAACAGTGTCATCGATGTGCTCCATTTCACATGAATTGGTAGTCAGTTCCAAAGACACAGCAGCCACTGGTAGATAAATCTGTCCCTCTAGCATGTCCTATTTAAGTTGCAGGCCATATTTAGGTCCTTGAAATGGGTAGTCCTAGTCCTGATGTTTGATTTACTGATATGCAGCAAGTTCATTAGGTTGAGTCATGGACTGCTCTGTAGGTCAGGCATAAGTGTCCCCTAAGAAGTCTATATGATATGGAGTATAGTGACAGGGACTTTAATCAATCTGTGTAAGGCACATGCTGGAGCCCCTTGATCTACTTTGTTAGAAACCTCTGAGATTTCTCCTCTCCAGTTGCTGCAGGTGCTTTCTACGGTACATGCTAAACACATCATTATACTCAATTATGGGCCAGATTAGTGCCACGTATAGAGAGGTTATAACCTCTTTTGCTCTCAGAGTGATGCTTTTACTAATCAAGTGTGCTTCGTGAAAGCCTTCTTTGCTACAGTAGACACATGGTGGTCAAAGTTAAGGTTACAGTCAACTTGTGATCCCAGGTCCCTTACCACTTCATAGGCACTGAGGGTATTGTTGTTGATTTAATAGTGTTAAGGGATATTGTTTGTGCTGAAGGGGATGATGATGCATTTCTTTGCATTCAGTTTGAGACCATGACTAATACATCAGTCGCTGGTCTGCGTGAGATCATCCTGGAGTATACTGACATAATTTGGCTATTCAATGATTGCACCTAGTTTGCAGTTGTCTGCAAACTTGGTCAGCCACAACCCCTTAGTTTTGACCTGAACTTCTAAGAAGTATATCAAACAGTAGGGGGTCCCAGCACTGACTCCTGTGGCACCTTGCTGGTAACAGGTCTGCTGATTGATGTGAGGTCACATACTTTGATAGTGTATGTCCGGTTTGTGAGCTAGTTGGCAACCCATCTTACAATGAAGGGGTTTACATTCAGTTTGCTAAGTTTATCGGTAATGCCTGAATGTGGGATTGTGTTGAAAGCTTTTGCCAAGCCGAGGTATTCTGTGTGCACAGATTTGCCCTTGTCAATGGCCCTAGTCACATTTTCAAAGAAGTTCACCAGATTTAACAGGCAGGATCTGCCCTTGACGAAGCTGAATTGGGTAGGATCCAGGGTTTGGAGATCACCTGTGTCTTTATTTATAAGGTCCATAATAGACTTACAGATGAGGCTGGTCAGGCTTATGGGTCTGTAATTCCCTGGGTCTGTTGTTAGGCCAACTTTATGGAGAGGAATAATTGTTGCTGTTCTACATTCCACAGGAACAAAGCCTGAGGTTAGGCTATGATTAAAAAAGGTACTTAATGGTGATGCTATTTCATGTTTTAGCCTCTTTAGAAGACAGTCTGGGATGTTGTCTGGTCTTACAGAGGCTGTTTTTTTTTGTTTGTTTTGTTTTGCATTAGACAAAGCTTTGAAGACCCACTCTTCAGATATGCAGGGTGGGGAAGAAGTTTGGGGAAAGGTTTGTGATAAGTTAGGAGGGGATAAGAGAGTGAATTTTTGCCAAACCTATCTGCTAGCAGGTTTACTATCTCTGTGGAGTTAGTGCTTGTGATACCATTGGTCACTAGTTCTGCACATGCTTTGGTGCTACCTTTTTGGATACATATGTAGCTGTAAAAGGCTATCCTTGGCTGTACTTCTTAAGTTTCTCTCATAGGAGCCTAGTGGATTTGACAAGTTGTCTTATTTGCCTTTTGAGGCTGAGGAAGGTGCTTTTCCATTGTTGGAGCCTTGTCTTTGTTTTCTTGGACAACACCTTTTTCAGTTTATTGTAAAGTTTGTTGATGCTGGATGTCCATCATGGGAGCTTATTTTTACTTGGGGCTCTACCTTTGATTCTTTCTGGTATAGCTAAGTTTATAAACTTATGCAAATGATTGTACAGAGCTTTAGTGTAAGCTTCGGTGTAGTTACCACTTCCAGCTTGGGGTGGGGCTAGGAACGCATTTATACTTTCACCTAGCTGAGTATAGTTCACCTTGGTAAAGTTTTTTAGTCTAATTTCACCCTTTGTGAGTTCTGTTGTTAGTGCCAGCTCGAAGGTGACTGTTTTGTGGTCAGATTTAACTAATGAGGGTCCGACAGTTGTGGCAGTGCATCTGTTTGACATGCTAATGAGGACCAGATCTAGAATGTTTGTTCCTCTTGTCAGGGTATGAAAAATTTGTTTCAGGGAATTTTAATTAAAATCAAGGAATGTTTGTGCTAGTGAGATGGGGTTAGCACAGGTTTCCCAGTTGATGGTGGGATAATTGAAATCCCTCATAACTAGAGTGTTCGGTAAAATTTGGATTGTCTCCAGTTTAGTCAAGTAGGCTTCACGGGCATCGTGACCCATGGAGGGGGATCTATAACTGCCTATGACCTGAATGGTGGTCTTACCCACCCTAACCTGGACTTGGAGTAACTCCTTGGAGTTATCAAGTCTAACCAGCCAACAGATGAATTTATCTCTAACATAGATAGATAGAAACACCGCCTCCTTTGGTTTACACATGTTCATTTTGCAGTCTGAAGGTATGGAAGGCATTGTAGCCTTTCAGGTCCGGTGGGGTACTCTCTGAGGCCTTGAACCAGGTTTCTGTGACTGAACAGACACCTACATCTTCTAGTGATAGAAATGCAGTTTTTGGTTTAAGCTCCTAGCATTTAGCAGCATGACCCTTATTTTGTTCTGATTGGCTAACTTCATGTCTATAATGTTGTTTTCGAGACCTTGCCTAAAAAATCACAATGGGGGAGGCAAGAGACTTTGCTAGCAGCCAAAAGCCTAGAGGTGCCAGGTGCAAACCATCTCTGGCAAAGCAGCTCGGTTTGTCGGCCACAGCTTTCCAGGCTGACAGGAAGTGGATCCCCTTTGAATGACACCAAAAACTAAGCCAATTATTGAAATCAATCATTTTTGTTTATACTGCGGCATCATTCTAGGTGAGGGTAGTATGCTGCTCAAGGCTAGGGTCATACCTGCCTGGGACACATACTCAGAGAGCTCAACCATGTCTCTCTTCACATAGACTAGTGAGGTATGTCTCAGGTCATCCACACCAACATGAACTGTGACAGAGTCATAATGGATACTCGTTGCTGAGAGACCTGAGCGTATGCATGATCTGATGAATTCTGGCACTGGACAGGCAGCTGACTGTGATTTTCTCCTTGTCTAGCCTGGTGAGTGGGACATCTGTGTGTCTCAATATTGAGTCTCCAATGACAAGAACATTTGTTTTTTGAGTGTTATGCCTTATTGGTTTGGTGGGTGAGACACTGGTGTTGCTGTGTGTCATGGGTACTGTGGCGACTGTGTTACATGCAGCAGTCTTGTGTTTTGGAGGTCTCCAGTATTTCAGTACATTTTTTGAGAGAACCTTCGCATATATAGCTTTTTGTATTTGATGCATACTATGTGTATGAGTAGTGATACCATGTGCATGAGTAGTGGTGGGTAAGCTGACAACCTCTATCACGAGTGCAACAGAGCATGGATTCAAGATTTTTGATGTGGATTCATCTCTCGCACTCTGTACTAGAGTGAGAGATTAGTAGAGGGTTGTCAGTGTACATCAGGCAATTGCTATACTACCTCAAGAGACCCAAGTCAACAAGGTTGGCAGGTGAAACAAGGGTGGTCTAACTGTCCATAATGCTAGGTTAAAGACTGTTGTCTCTAGGCGTGGCTTTTCAGAATTGTTCATGTACAAGCTCAGTGGTTGGATATTTCTGCCTGGGATTTTGTTTATTTATTTGTTTATTTTTATTGGTTTAATAAGTTACAGCTCACTGGCAGTATTTCCTTGACTGGAACAGCACTATCTATGAGAGCTACACTAGTGTGCTACAGTAGTATCTAAGGGGAAAAATTGTTGAATTTAACTGTGTGGCTTTGGCACACAATTGTGCATCAGTGTGTGGCGCTGCACAATGTGCAAGCAAGCAGAAATCTGCTCAAATGCAGGGCCTAAATATCAGAAGCTAAAAACTTGAAAAAAACTTTAAAAATATTCAAAAGGACCAATGAGGATGCTTATTCCAAGCCCTAGACTGACTTCCCTTTACCAGACAGGGTCCAATCAACACAATCCTCTCACTAAAGTGCAGATAGACCCATTCCAATCCAAGATGGCCTGGAAAATGTGCTCAGAACAAACAACCACTACAAACAGACCCAGATGCAGCAAGCCTGTATCTGGACTATGCTACACTACTAGCTAGCCTAGTTTCAGTGGAAAATACTAGAGAATGTTGAACACAGCAGGACAATAGCAGTAAGACACTAAAACCCCATTAAAAACAGCAGAAAAACATCAAGGAGGCTCTAAAGAATGTTTTAATCAGCTAACAGATCAGTTATTTAAACACTGCTTGGTGGGAAAACCAGAACTAGCATAACAGATAGCTTTAAAACAGTGAAAAATACCACAGGGAAAATAGCAAAAAAGTTTTGTAAAACAGTGAAAATAGCAATAAAATTTGATTTAACAGGCACAGTAATGCAGACAATTGCAGTACAACAGTGTAGCTTAGTACACAGTATATAAATACAGTATAAAAGTAGACAGCATGAAAAAAGTACAGCAATTAGTATAAATAAGAAAAAAAAAACAGGCAACTTATGTTTTTTGGAAGCTCAGAAGCGTCTAGTCATTTGGTATCTCAGCCCAGAGCTGTGGCTGATATACTAGAATGGTTCAGCGCGTTAAAAACAAGCAGAAACCTGCTCAAATGAAGGCCTAAATACTGAAGCTAAAAACTTGAAAAAACTTTAAAAAAGATTCAAAAGGACCAATGAGAATGCTTATTCCAAGACCTAGAACAACCTCCACGGTCCAGTCAACACAATCCTGTCACTAACATGGTAACAGTAAGCTTGAGTTTGTTTCAAAGTGGCATAGCTTAGGTGTGCTTCTGGATAACTATCTAATTTTCAGAGAACACGTGTCAACTGCAGTGAAATATTCATGTTTATATTTATGAAAGATCTTCAGGATCAAGCATATTATTATAGTCAAGCTGGACTGTCAGTTGCAGTTCAGTGCCTAGCTTCAAATTGCATTTATTACTACAATGCCCTAAACCTATGGCTTCCTGACACTGAGGCCTATCAGTTACTACATGTACAGTGCATTAATAGCAACATTGTTTTGAAAATGTCCTCAAAAGCATGCTACTGGCAGAATCCAGAAAACCAGAATAGATCCAAACTGCTAGAATCATTAAGCAGCAAAGTCCATCCAATTAATGACTCATTATAGAACATGCCAAACTACATGGAAACTGCAACTCAGCAACCCTAACATATCCACCAAAGGCCAGAACAGGTGGTTGGAGCCATGCTTGCAAACAGTGCTCACTGAGGTTGCCATATAACTCAGAACAGAACTAAGTCATAATGGCATCCACCCAGCCGCACACCACCTTGCCAATATATTGGACCATTCAAGACCGCACATGCAAAACATGCCATTTAATTAACGGTGTTCACCTTTGACCAATGCATGACCAATGTGAGGGTCCATCACGACAGCTTTTTCATATTAATTATAAGACACTAAGAAAAAAGGGATCAGCCAGCCTACAGCACTTAACTAACTGGGAATGCAGAATAATCTAAGCCTCAGGTTTACCCTAACCCCTAAGAATCTCATAACCAGTTATTGCATTCTAAGTACATCAATGTGAGGAAAAACTCAAAAATATGCTGTCATGCCCCACAGAATGTATGTTTGTAACAATAAGATGTCACTCATTAAAAAGGTCATGTAGTCAACAGTTAAGCCAGTTTGCTGTAGTATGGATATAGGAAAGACATTTATGAGTCATTATGTAGGACTTGAAAAGTGACACCCCGGCTCCTTGTGCAAAATGGAAAAAGGGGTTGAGGATGGATGTAGGACTTGCAAAGTAGATTAGTACCTGACCCTAAGTTTAATGATGGAATAAAGCAGGATGCCAGAGACAGATGTATAAGCAAGCCAGTACTTGCAGACCTCTCTGAGAAGGTCTTTAGGTAATGTCTGTGGATGATTGATCAAAAGAAGCTTTCTAGCAGAATGCAGGGTACACAGTATATTTATTTTCTCTAGGTGGCTCGGGATTTTTTTCTTTTTTTGATGATCGAGTGAAGTTGTTCTTCCTGAACAGATCAAGATTTCAGTGTGCAATGAGCTTGCATAATTTCACTTACATGGCTATAAAGAGTCATATTAGGAAACACTGAATACATTTTAATATATTTGGTAGTTCTTTACCCACTAGTAGTCTAAGCAGCATCTGATTACTGTGGTGGGACTCACTCTTTAAGTACCCTAACTTGCTGGACAGTCTTTTTAAACTTTTGTTTTAATATGTCCTTTCAGCTTCTCTTTTATTTACTTCCTACTGACAGACACCATATATGCCCTGAGACTTGTAGTTGCCAGACTGGTTTCCTCAAGGCCCTTTCTCACATGAATTGCTTCTAAGTTAACCAATGTCAGCATATCATGTAGATTAGATACTTCCGCTTAAAACATTTTCTCAGATAAAGGCAGCAGTAATGCTTTCTTAACATGCTGTTCAAGCTTTGTATCTTTCCCTACTTTGAGTTTAAGTTTCTCAGCTCTCCCTGCAGCATGCAAAATTTACTTTACAATCTGTTTTTCAAGTGTTACAGGTAAGCTATGGTTTGACAAAAAATCCTTCATTTCAGTAGCTTCATCTAAATCCATTTCTGTAACACAAGAAACAATAATATCCTGGCCTGGATACAAAAAAACAAAAGTAAGCACTTATTTTGGGCATAGGAGCATGGAGCTCAACAAGGATAGATTTGCCTTCAAAGTACTAATACCAGATGCCAGCTGTTACGAGTTTATATGCTTTACCATGTGTCATCAAATGAGGTCAGTCCAGCAGGCTAATCTTTATTGCTTTTTCATTCTGTCATAGAACCATTACAAGAAGTACATTCTTTTGCACAGGCACACTGTACACACAGTAGGAGCAAACTACCCACGGTGATGACCTGTCATAGTCAGGCATACTTCAACAATTATTCACTCTGTGATCAGGCATTGCTGTTTCTCCTTCACTGAAAGAAAAGTTGGACTAATTGACAGTAACTGAAATAATACAAATATTTATTATGGTTAGTATTTTTTCATAAATCATTTCACGAAACATTGTGAGCAAAAAAACATACCAGTTTGTCAAAGTCAGTTATTTCAAAAGAACGCACAAGATTTGACTTCATACCCATCTGCGGTACATCTTTCTATGATTGTTATGTCACTACCATTACATCAGGCAAACTGGCAGGGAACAGCAAGTCGTCTTCCAATGCCTGAGGATTAGCCCCTTCAGTAAACCGTTGAACCTCTTCATCATCCTTCTGCTGCGGTTACTCCATGGGTGTCAAAATTTCAGATTACAGCCTGCAGGAATGTCTTGCTTCTCTTCAAGTTACTGCCCTCCTCAGTTTGGTCCTCAAATGATCCAGGTTCCAAAAATTTACCAGCAATCACTGATAGTGATTCCTATTTCTTTTCCCCATCCAACTTGACTCTTACTTCCTGGCCTGGATACAAATCTGGTAGAAAATGAACTATAAGTCTGCAGTTATATAAGAACTAGCAAGCACAATCAAGTTTTCAACCTTCTTTTTCACAACCTTATGGAGAACAGACCGTAATAAAAGGTTTGAATTCAGGATCAAAACTGCTGACCAGGTTTGGTGGCCTTTCTGTCCCAGTAAAAATTAAATCAGTGCTAGAATCTAATTACTTAATAATTTACTTTGCATGTTCAAATCTCTCTTTTTATTAGAAGAACAGGCCCTAATAACAGGTTGGAATTCAGAATCACAGCTGCTGACCTAATTTGGTGTCCTTTCTATTCCAGTAAAACATTAAAGCAATGTGTGAATCCATTTACTTCATAATTCACTTTGCACTCTGGTCTCTCTCTCTCTCTCTCTTTCTCTCTCTCTCTCTGTCTCTCTGAATCCCACTTGGCTTGTAAATAATGGACACTAGAGTTTGTGTGAATGGATCCATACTTCTCGCCGAACCCTTTAAACTCCATAGACACAAACCGACTGCCATTATCAATTACAACCCCAATATGGATTTGACATCTTGCTGACATTCTCTTGAATCTAGAAATAACCTTTTGATATGTTTGTTATTTCAGTATATTTGCAGAATAATATGCCATTCACCATACAATATCCTTTTCCACTGAACTCGCACAAATCTGCTGCAATCTTTTTTCAGGGACCTTTAAGCAAAGGAGTAGTACTCAGCAGTTCTCTCCTTTGAAAAGACTTATTTTCATACAAAACTGACATATTGTCACAGCTTTGGGGATGTCAGCACTAATATTTGGTCACCACACTGACATTTTAGCTCTGACTATTCTTTCTCATTTCCTGTGCAACTTGGCAAGGGGGTTCATACCACATATGTTAACTCAGACAGTGTTTGTTTTCTGGCTATCATACAAGACCTTTTCATGGACAGTCTTCCTACAGGATAGACGTCTATAATAATTTTAGCTTGTATTTTGCAGGGGATCAATTTTAAAGATATAAAAGTTTGATGATTATGGTAGGCACTAGCAGGGGGTTCTTATGAGCTGGTGTGATCCAGTTAGCTTTTAGTAATGTTGGCTTTGGTGCTTCCATGGTTCAAAAAGAACTGTGAAATGTTAAATCTTTTTGAGTAACACTAATATTCTGGGAGGAGTTTAGGGAAACTATAGGGTAGAAATATGTCAATATGGTTATTAGCATGTTCGTAGCAATGATCATTTTGATTTTTGCAGGAAGAAGACTTGGAAAGTATTAACATATTTAGTTCATTTCACATTTTAGTCACTAGCATTTTTTGTGCATTTTTAAGGAGAGACACTAGGACCAAGCCATGTCTCGAAATATTTAATAACCTAAGAATTTTAAGTAATTTCTTTGCACGGATCAAACATATTTTGCAGAAAGACCAGGCCTGAGTTTTCAAAGGGATCCAAATAAAATAGTAAGTGTATTACTGGGACTAACAATTAATTTATTGTTGTAAAACTGAGAATATAGTTTCAGAAAGTCCATTTGATGTGTTTTTTAGGGTCTATATTTCTTCACCGAAATGTCTTTTTAGCAAACATGTATTCGTCAACCCTTATTCAGTGAAAATAATTTCCACAATTCACTGAATATTCAAAGGGCAAAGACGTGGTTGGCCAACTAAACAACTTTGTCCTTTTCGCCACTATAGTGCAATCTCAGAGTTGGTATATATAATTAGGGGTGGGGTGGGGATGCAGCTCCCATTTGGATGGGTTCGATTTAGCAAGATTTGGGTCCGTTGGGCTGTGGGGCAAGTATTTCTTTGCCCTTGGATTATTCAGAAAATCGCGGAAGTGATTTTCACTGAATAAGGGTTGACAAATACGTGTTCGCTGAAATTGCATTTTGGTGAACTAATATAGACTTGTTTTTTATCTTTTAAAATTTACATAACAGTGAGGTACTTAAAACACAATTTAGAAAGGAAAAGGAAAGTTAATTACTGCTTTGCTTTCTTTGCTAAATAAACATGATTTCTTTTAAATTCTGATTTAAGTCATTAGTGCTCAAGAAACCCACTGTCAGCTAAGATAGGTCTTAGTGTGACATATTCTGCAATTTTGAATGGCTATATATTAATAACAAATAAAATATAAAAAAATGATAATTAGTGGAAGAGACACACATGAAATATTCAAGTACCTCATTACATAACCTACAATGATTACACAAAGGAAAAGAAATGGAAAATTAACGATGTACTATAAAAACACAACTATGGAATAAACTACTAAGCAAGAACAAATGCAAAATAAATGGAATGTGGTATAGGCAGACAAAGGGGGTAACAGACTAATGGACAAAGAGCCAAAACATACAAAGTTTATAAAACAATTCATAGAACTACATATAAATATTAAGAGGAATGGCAGATGCAGAAGAGTAAATTGGGGAAAGGAAATTAAAATAAGATCAAGAAATTAATCTATCCGAAAATTAAATAGAATCAAATTGGTGCAGGCCAGAGGGACTGCAAAATTAGTCAAGGACTAAAATGTGGTTGTGTTCTGAGAGCCTAGGAAATGGGATGCAATCTCTAGGGGTACTTCAAGCTTGCCTGATTTTTAACTTTAATTTTTATATGGAAGTGCAAAAATGCTGAGATAAAGTGAAATAGCCACATGCAAATATAATCAATTTCAACTATGGCCTTGCACAAAACACAACAAAAATATGTATGTAATAAATAACATATGAGCTGAAAATCACAATATGAAAATATATATACAGTGAAACTGATACCAAAATCATAAATATGGGTGGCATTTATGCAGAAAAAATATGCAATGTAAAGGTAATTAGGTGGCAACATCAATGTACCTTAAACAACAGGTAAAACATAACAGAAATGCAGCAGCCTGCAGCACCCTTCTATTAGGAAATCAGCTAGCAAGCACATGTCCACTGAATGTTCATCACCTGGCTGAATGCGTCATCAGGACATTTGTTCATATTCCTAATACAGACAAAGAAACTTTTGCCTATATTATTGCCAACAACAGGTACGATTTTGATGCCCATTTTTACCTCATTATTATTTCAAGAGATTTTTTTTTTAGTGCACGAGTTGCTAAAATTCTTATCTAATTCTGGGAAGACTGACATTGGCTTTTCCCATGGTTCCTAAAGATGTGTACAACATTTTTTTTTGTGACCAACAGTATTTATTTTTAATCTTTCCCTCACTCAGTGGTTTCTGCCATCAGCCCAGAAATCTACTATTGTAAACTCTGTTGCAGAACTGGCTCGTCCACTATCCATCTTAGATGGTAAATCCACTTCAGTCCTCTAAATTCTGACTAAAATGCTTGAAAAGATGGCTCTTCTTCAAACATTAGACCACTTCCATAAAGTATGACTTGCTTTTCCATGTATAGCATGGCTTCACTGAAGGGATAAAATTACCATGGAAATAACGTGGTAATTACTAAATACAATACTGCATAATATGAAAATAGCAATGTTAACAGATGCCATATTTGTATATTTAACAAAAACCTTTCACTCCACTGATCATAAAGGGTGTTGTCAAATGTTAAAAGACAAGCTTTGCACCAGATTCCCTTGACTAAATATAACACTAACTGCCTGACAGGACTTAGAGAGTTAAAATACAAACTCCTCTCTCTTTTTCTCTCTCTCTCTCTCTCTCTCTCTCTCTCTCTCTCTCTCTCTCTCTCTCTCTCCATGGGATACTTTTGCCCTCAAAGGTATGCCACGAGGGTCAGTCATGCATCCTCTTCTGTTGTCACTCTTTGTAAATTCACTGCCCTCATATTCCTGATGAAATCTCCCTGCTATATACAGGTGATCAGGTGATCTAAAACGTCTCAGACTCATCTTCTTGTATACAGACTAGCTCCAGAACGTCACACAAAACAGTTTGAGGGTACAAGCTTCACACTATTAGCAGTTTCATAAATCATATATAGTTTATTAAATTGTCATGATACTCATATAGACTAAGACACAGGGTCAAACATGATAAGCACATAAAGGACACCAAGGCCTGACAACTGTCATTAAAGAAGTAAAATGCAGGTATCATGACCTCAATATCAAAGTGGACATTGCAAATTTTGTGTCTATTTGCCAGTTCTGCGTGATACATAAAACATCCCTGATGAGGGAACCAGTGCTACCAGCTGTTAACAGCAAGGTCCCTGACAGAAAATACGTGCAGATCTGAGATCAAAGGAAAAAAATACTTTGAAGTAATGGAATATTACTCTCAAGAAATTCTATACATCAGCAATCATCACTAGCCAACAAATTTTTGCCAGTTTCAAGACAATGTTTACTGGGTATGGAATACTAACTGAATTAATCACAGATAATGATTCACTGTTTGTATCATCACAGCTCCAGCAATTGCTGAGCAGAATGGCTTATAAATGCTACTGCAAATCCTCATTACCCACAGTCCAATGGAGCTGCAGAAGGTGCAATCCAAGCTGCTAAAAAGATGATTCACCAACATGATTCTTACAAAGCTGTTACGACTTACAGTTCTGCCCCACACACCATTACTGGAATAAGCCCCTAACAACTGATGATTAGTGGACAAATCATAGCTACTGCTATCCTAACTGAAACCAAAGGCTATTTCCTTTGAATCTGTCAAAAAATGACAAGAAAAGATTTGTTCAAACACTGGTATAACAGGTAATATTCTGCTCAGGTCATACTTGGTCTTCAACCAGGACAATCTGTGCAGCTAAACCCAGAGGGAGATAGAAAATGCAATACAACTGAATTACAGAAAAAAAAATGATCAAACCATGATCCTACATGGTCGAATGGATGATGGTGCCAGCGTGAAACATAACTAGACACATAATTAGGATGCTAATGTGGAATCTCAACTAGAAAGATGTATAATAGAGAACCATTCCCACATATCCCACCAAGGATGATGAGTTCCTTAGCTAACTGAAGTACACTGATTACAACAAATGTACTGCCA
This sequence comes from Protopterus annectens, assembly GCF_019279795.1. Classification (NCBI taxonomy): domain Eukaryota; kingdom Metazoa; phylum Chordata; order Ceratodontiformes; family Protopteridae; genus Protopterus; species Protopterus annectens. Next base: position 716,529,295 of record NC_056728.1, read on the forward strand.
GAGCCAGCTGTCTGAGATTATAGGGGAGTTCCACATGTAAGATGTGCCATAAGATTACTCAGAGGTCATTAAAATATGATATGAATGTGCCAAATGCTATCCAGTCTGGTCCATCTCAAACACAAGAAAAGACTCTAAAAGTTCTTTATCGAACCCTATACACATTATTTTCCAATGGAAGCGACCAGTCATGGCTACAAAGTTCATCTGCCTGACGGCTATAGGGTGCAGGTATGTTTGTCAGCAGATAGCATCTGCCTGACGGCTATAGGGTGCAGGTATGTTTGTCAGCAGATATGTGAATGATTATTTTCATTACAAAGAAATGGTACAGTAAACTTTTATTCCAATGAAAAATTCTATAGCTACCTTCGGAAGTTGTTTAATGAAATGTACCACTGAAAATATGCATTACATGTGCCAGAGTTTATGCAGATATAATATAACTTAGTTAGAGAAAACTTTTTTCCCTTTTTTCTCTTTCATTGGGGGGATATGATGATAATTTAGTATACGTTAGTACATCTTTCTACATGTTTTATATATATATATATATATATATATATATATATATATATATATGTATGTGTGTGTATACACACACACACACACACACACACACATACACATGTGTGGGAGTGTGTCTGTGAGTGTGCATGTAGGGAGGTAAGAGGTGTAAATAATTTTGTACCATTAAGAATGCTTAGTAAATGTAAATGCATACAGCTCTCATCTCACTTTTGAAGAAGAAACTGGGATGGTAAATGTCTTCTTAACATGCTGCCATGTTGTGTGGAATTAAAGCTTCATCATAAATCTGATTCCCTGAGTCTAGTGCTATTGTTGAGTACTATAGGCAGATGGTAGGACAGTGTTAAACTTATCTAAATATAAATATGCTTAGTCCCTATACATTTTTCTTTCACGTAAAGAACATAGCATGGTATGAATGTGGTTCTTTGAGGAATGTTCACTATGGATGCTGAAGGAAAAACTGCTCCTGTAGTGTATCACTGAGCAGTTGTTATCAAAGCTTTTAGAATGTTGCATCCGTTTATCGTTAACTACTCCACACACATACCTTAAAGGTACATTTTTGTATCCTTAACCATGCATGCACACACACAAACACCTTTGGAAGCTTTTAGAAAGGTACACCCTTTTATCCTTAGCACACAAACAAACATATGCGCGCACACACACACACACACACACACACACACACACACACACACACACACACACACACACACACATGCACATGTATATTCCAATGGGCCTGGAAAACTAAAAATAGCATTTAGTTTCAGGAAATGTTCTCTGCAGAGAAAAAAGTTAAATGAAAATGTGGAAGTGGTTTCAATGTCCAGAGTATCCATTTTGGAGCCATAATTCTGTCAGCACTTTTCATGACCTCAGAGATGCAAAACTGATTATGAGCAAAGTTCATGTCATTCTATAATACAATTGATGAGGCCACTTTTAACTATTTTAAATTTTAACTTTCAAAGCTATACCATTCCACTTACAGTATTCTATTTTTAATCAAATAATTCTGAACCCAAAGATCAAATTCCTATATTTACTCTAGAAAAGAATTAAAAAGAAAAGGCACAAACGGCTGCCAAAAAGGCTTTCGATACTCCGACATTATAGGTCTCAGTTACAAAACAAATGTTACCAATTTTAAGATGGAAACTAAGAACAGACTGTTAATTCCAATGGCATTTTCGGGAAAGAAATATAGCAAACGAAAGGATGTCAGTGAGGCGTTTTTGCTTGTTATTAATTAAATGCATAAGTGGTTATCTGTTGCTGAACTTTTCCATTACTTAAAGTAAATGACCTGTTAAGAATATTAATTTGTTTTCATGTTACGAAGACTGTATTAAATTATATATTTGTTCTTCTTTCAGCATAGTAAGCAAAGATACTCATTTCATACTCAAAGTTCAAGAAAATATGTTAATAAATCATCTTTACGTACAGTCATTCTTTGCTACCATTGCTTATTCTTGCATGTCACCAGATTGAAGCACATAAATGTTTTTAAAGAGATACATATGGCATGTATTTATTATAATCAGATTGAAGTGTTTTGCTGCCAATTTTTTTATTTGTATACTTTTTCTTTCAGTGTTAGGTCAGGACACCATTGTGTAAACACATCTTTATCACATCTACAATCCTTGATATTACACACTTAGAAAGTTACTGTCAATAGGATGTGAGCTACCAGTTATGCAGAATGACAAAACAAGAACTCAAACATAAATCTGTGTTTTCTGTTAATTTAATTTTTCAAGAGACATTTTTTTAGTAAGAGACATTTTTTACAGATGCTGCAAGCAATATATGAAAAAGTCATTGAAAGAATTTTATAACCTCATTGCTAATGCTTATTATACCGCAACAAGCAAGAATTCAGCAGAAATTAAAGAAACCACAGCAACACAGGAAGGTTTAGTGATAATGTACCCTATAACTCTTGTTTTAGAAATATCATTAGTACAAGAATCTTTTAAACAAGCAAAAAAAAATTTTAAATCCTTTACAACAAAATTCTTAAATCCTTACAATACCTCACACAATAAAATTAAAGTTTTTATGATACCAAACCCTAGATCCTAAAAGTAAACAAAGGAAAACAAAGTGCAATGTCGTTAGTACTTACTGTGCAGTGTTAAGGTGCCGAACTGCAAAAGAGGGGATCTGAGTTCAAATATCACACAAACCCAGATGAGGACCATGTATATGTGTGCTTCCAGTGTATTTGCCCAGAAGAACAAAGAAAGGGAGAAAAAAAGAAGCAAGACCAGTCACTAGCTGATGTGCAGTGAAGCACAGTGTGCTCCTAACATCAAGTAAAACCTTCAGTCATAGCTTCTGTCACAAATAAACTTGAGTGTTAATAGATGAAATAATTATGCTCCCATGTTATAGCCCTTTGCTTTGACATGCACTCAGATGTGATAATGAAGTGTTGTATCACAATGAATACAAGCCACACTTCATAGCTATAAAAGAAAGTGGGAGTCTCCCAAACACAAAATGCAATTTTGTTTGAAGTCAGACATTGTTGCTGATGGAAAAGGCATCACAAAGATTGCTTACCACATGAACACAAAATGCTCTGTTAAAATAGCATGAGCATCAGCATGATCAACGTATGGTGATGTCAAAGGCATTGAAGTCTCACAGGGACAAGAACCGTTCTAAGACAGCACCTGGAAGGCATGGATCGGGAAAATCTTCAAGGAAGTTATGTCATGCATGTCAGTTCTGTGTACATTCTGAGACCACCAGTGTGAAAGTGTGTGTGTGTGTGTGTGTGTGTGTGTGTGTGTGTGTGTGTGTGTGTGTGTGTGTGTGTGTGTATTGATTAGTATATATAAATATCATATCCAATGTATATAAATGTATATATATATATATATATATATATATATATATATATATATATATATATATATACACACACACACACACACACACACACACACACACACACACACACACACACACTTACACGTATATGTGAGAAGGTCGTTCAGAATATAAGCAAAAATCTCAGAAGGTTTCAAGATCTTAGATCTTGTGAACATGTGATGCTTAATGAGATCATTACAGACAAAGAAGAGCAGGAACACCACTGCTATATTCTACAAAAATGACAATTATTTTTCTTCTATGTTTTTAGTCTCTGTACTTACCGAACATTAAACATCTATCTTATTTGTCCATTCAGTGCTTATTAAAGCAGGAGCTCATGTCCATTTGCACCCTTCTGGGTTTGGGAGTATCCATAGCCCATTTATTTATTTGCCAGTTGAAAGCTAGCCAGGGCATGGCCATTGTACAAGCAGCCATGAGGGGATATTTGTGTTGTAAGCTCTAAGGCTTCTCCCTTGTATTGTTGTGTACACCTTAATCTCCACAAAGACTGAATATGCCACTCTGCACACTTGCACGCTTCTTTACATGTAAATACAGGGACTGTTGTCACTGCCTTGGTTAGCCGTAGAGACTTACCTTCCTAGAACCTGTATCCCATTTTCTGTGTTATAGGCCTTCAGCTCAAATTATAAAGCAGCGGAAAGCTATCTGTGAATCACTTCACTCACCCCTGAGGTTAGGCAAGCCATAGCCACTCACTTCTCATCCTGTCCTGCCTGCTGTTAAAGTGCACAAGCCACTTTTGGAACCTGGGTCATCTGGTGGCAACATACCTCTCAACCTCTTAGTGCAAGAAATCTGGACAAAGGCCCAATAATAGAGACATATTTTAAATATTGCTCTTATAAATTTAGAAAGTTTCTAGACTAACAACTTGGTTTGTTTTAACATACATTTTCTGAAGGAACTGAAATCTGAAACTCAAATATATGTCATTATTTAGTGACTTCAGTCCTCAGATCATCCCAGTGATTTGCCAGAAAACCAGAAATTTTATGAGGAACAGACCAAAAATATGAGAAAAAAATCTGAACATGGTGTGAATATCTGGACTGTTGAGAGGTATGGGTAGGAATCTCAGAACTTTATCCTTCTAGTCTAAATTTTCTCTTAAAGAGGTCATTCAAATTGTAAGAGTGACAAGTCCACAATATGTGATTTATGTAGTCACTGTGCCCTGAAGAGCTGAATATGCCAGAGGCTTGTTGATAACAGTTGCATCCTTGTAAGAGCAAAAGTCCCTGGACACCATTCACTAAGGAACAATAAGATTATTATATAAAATTAAACCAGCAAATACTTTTTCACTGTTGCTTCATCAGGCTGGTTCTTTACAATATAGAAAGCAGCCTTTATAATAGCATCAATTAAACAATTAATGATGTCACATTCACAAAACTCATAAAATCAACAATTAGTCCAATCATTATTGCAAGCAATTAATACAAAATGCATAAATGAAGGGACAAATAAATTAACAGTTAATGCTTCAAACCTTTATTCTTCAAAATTGGTTTAAAAAAAACATCATTCAAGCCTGGAAGACTTTCAACTTTCAGCTCTGTAATCCAATTCAACTGTACAATTTCCATATAATTCTTTACATCACCACCACATTGATTGCATTTAATAAAATATAGCACCTGGAATTTAAAACAATATTGTTGGCCAAAATCTGAAATATGGTTAGCAAGGGCATTGCTAAGCATGCACACATTTATATGTAATATGTATTCACAAATATGTACCTTCAGCATATGATTGATTTTCCTATATAAAAATCGGGACATCCCTAAAATCTGGCAAAATATATAAGGTCCTTGTTATTACAATCAACATAGATAACTGAAACGATATATCCCACCTCTTAAACAATGACAATATTCACCAGTTTTATTAACAAATGTATAAAATTTGCATTTTAAGCAAAGAAAAGTACCATATCCATGGAATCTTTTTTTTTTCTTTATTTGCTATAGAGTCATTGCAGCATGGCAACCTTTTTAAGTTTTCAAACTTATAACAAAATCTAAGAGGATTACCAACAATGTTTCCTAATTTTTCATCTACTAAAATGTTCCGATTCCTATGTGCTATACTACATAGGATATTGGTATCCCTAGAATGCAATACTGTCATTAGTAACCATAGGACTAACAAACAAAAAAAAATGCACTGTAGTATCCCTTCTACTCAGCGTGATTTGTTAGAACTAATCTCTTGCTGTCCATAATCTTTCTCAAGAAATGTCTCCATTTGTTGTAAGCCTTGAATCAGCATAAATTGGTTGGCATAACATTGCAGAGTATATGGTGCAGGTGCATGCTGTACCTGTTTAAGTAAGAACTCTGTTTTCATGCCTTCTTGTAAATGCATGTCTTCACTGAACCTGATTCTGTTCTAGAAATTCTAATGTCTAGAAAATCAATGACTTCCTCAGAATATTTCAATTCAAACCTAAGGAAAGCAGTGGTGGATTAGTGACAGAATCACCATGCCGTACTAAAAATATATCATCAATGAAATGTGCATAGTAGGAAACATTATTAATAAATAAAGGTGAATTCAATAAATGACTGTTCTCCCATTCTATTAGTGCAAGATGAGAGTATGAATTAGCACAGGCCATGCCCATCACTACCATTTTTTCTGGATATAATACTTTCCATTATACAGGCATGTGCTGCTTAATGTCTGGGATAGGTTCTATCTCATAGAACGTTAAGTGGTGCAGATGTTAAGCGAACATCCTATACTTCGTATTGGGCTTTGCTTAAAGTCCATCTGCAAAACAGCCAATCGCATTTACATTTGATTGTACAGTATAGATGTAAATGTGGTTAGACGGTCTGTGGAAGGAAGTGAAAACATTATTTTCAAGTACTAGTTTTAATAATGCATGCATAAAACTAATAAATTCTGTATTCAAATCACTGTTATTCATTAACGGCTCACACCTGTATATGAAAACATTATTTTCAAGTACTAGTTTTAATAATGTGTGCATAAGACTAATAAACTCTGTATTCAAATCACTGTTATTCGATAAATACTTGCTAATCAGATCTATGCCCTTATTATTAGATATCACTGTGAAGAGCAATACCACATCATATGTTACAAAAAAAGAAAGAAACTCTTATGTTTTTGCTATACCACATATAAAAACTCTCTAAAAAGTGTTTACTATCAACTAACACTCTCTAAAACATACTTCTCACATTTTTGTATAAATAAATAGAAATGTGGTCTGTAACCTAACCATGACCTAAAACTATGGGTCTTAAAGGTGAATTTTCCTGTGTTTATGTATTTTGGGCACTTATACTTAGTTGCATCTAGTCTCTACTATCTTCTTTGTACCTGCCAGTTGAACCATCTTCATCCTTCTTTCTATTTTTTCATACTTTTAGTTCATGTCATGTCCTATCATTTCTTGTTTCTCCACTACAGAGTATATTATGGCATTTATAGCTCCCTTTCCTAGTCTAATTCATGCAATTCCTTTAGCATCTTCCGTGCTGTCCACTTCACAATCCAGAATTGGCCACAGTACTCTAGGTAAAGCCACACTAATGTCTATGCTGGCAATCACACACAATACAGACCATACACACACAGGCGTACATATGGTAAGACTCTTAAAAAGTAGCCTATCTAAACAACAAAGTCCTCCTAAATGTAATCTAAAAAACACATACCCACAGGAACCTCACAGAAACACAATATAGACAGCACCCATGACGAAAAGTACATCTAAGTTACACTGAATGATTTTAAAAGCCCATAAGGCAAATCTCCACACAATCCAATATCTTAGGCAAGGAGAGAGTAACTGTCAGTTCCGTATCAGTTACCAGGTTTTGCCACATCACATATGTACTCAAGTTCTTGTACCATAAGTACACATATGACAATTTCTGACCAATATTGCCTGCTTTTTGTCTTTAGCTCCATTCAGCTTGACAAGCAAATGTTTATTGAAAAACAGAGAAAAACAAAATTCTACACATCTAACAGTCAATATTTGGTAGGATTTTCCTTATTCTTCAACACAGCCTTGATATGAGATGACATGCTGTGAACCAGTAATTTGCAGTATTCCAACATGATCTCAGTCACCCAAACATGTTTGATGACATCTTTTAAATCCTTTTCTGAGGTTGGCCAATGTGATGCCACTTTCTTCTTCATGATATTCCAGCAAATTTGTATGACATTGAGATCTGGCAAATTTGATGGCCAGTCTGGAAGGAGGTGAATGTGGTTGTCAGCAAACCATTTTTGACTGTCTTGGCAGTATGGCAGATTGGTAAAAAGGAGTGTTAGTACATAGAGTGTCTAATTTTTGAAGATGATTTAAGATGCCCCAGATAAGATAGAGATGAGAATTTGAGGAAAATGCAAGGAAAGGAAGTTGACGTGGAAAGAGACATTGTAAAGAGATAAAATGGGAGGGTGATTATGATCGTGTTCAGAACTGCAGGGAACCTCCCCACTCAGAGGGGAATGAGTCAGTTAACATGAATGCACCTGCTCTGAGAATGCACATTTACTCCGGTGTAGTTAGTCTACCTTGGTAAAGTAGGATAAAATGGGTTTCACCTCTTATTTCCAGAGAACACTACACTACTTACTTTCACCCTATGTGTAGGGCCATAGATATGTAGGCAGTACAGATGAAAAAAAAAATGATATTCCTTTAAATAACTGCAAGACTTCAGCAGACTGGAGGACTGTAATACAATAATAGATTTTAGGCTGCATTCATAAAGATACCTGCTAACATCTGAGCACAGAACTTCATACTTATGATAAAGAACAATGTATTTCAGTTTTTACACATACAGCAAATGACTGTCACTGCCTTAGTTTGATATATTGCCTTTTTAACCATCAGTTTCTATTTTCTGTCTGCAGAACAATTTCTGACCTATTCCATTACAACGAAGTTCAGCAAACCACATCTAGCTTTTCCACTAGTCTTCAGTGTGGTGCTTTGCTGAGTGCCTTTTTCAGTTTGAGGTAGGTCATGTCTGCTCAATTTCCCCTGCCTATTTTTGATGTTATAAAATCATAAAATTCAAAAAGATCACTTTGATGTGAGCCTTCCCTAAAGAATGCATACTAATAAATATCTCAAAACCTGTTATTTCTTTAACATCATTCATCCACCCTGCCTTTCAGAATTTTGTCAATTATTTTCCGTGGCACCAGCATGAGCCTAAACAGCCCATAATTATCCTTGTTCCCCCTCTGTATAGTATTGCATACTGTTGCTGTCTTCAACTCAATGAGTAAAAAAATAGAGGCTAGAAGGAAAATAAGGTGAAGTCGTTATCTCTGCTAATATGGTACATCACAGTCGATGCTGCTTACATTATGGAAGAATGTGGACTCTTTTGCCTGAAATTCCTTGAGACTGAGCTGGCCTGTTGTCATGTGTAAGACATTTAGGTAACACTTTACTCTGCAAGCTTCAGGAGTATCAAAGTAATTTTTGCAAATACGGTCTGCTGAAAATCAGGAAGCGCATACCAACCTTCATGTCACATGAGTAAAGACTACTTAGCTGATATACAAAGTCTGATTAACTTTCATTTTATATGTGTGTAAAGACTACTTTCTAATATAAATATTTGATTAACTTTCATTTCACTTGTCACTGTTGCGACTTTTGTATATACCTTTTTCAGGCTGAGTTTGTTATGTTCAAATACTTGACATTCAGACTTTTATTATATCCTGACTGGCCACTAGTCTTGAGCATTGCTTTGCAAAGACTAGGGTCCAAGACCTAATCCCTAGCCATAACCAAAAGCATTCATGATGCCACTCTCTACAGAAAGCAGTATATGGAATTCCCTGCTCTTTCCTAAGATGTTATGACATAGCACACATAGTAATGAGGAATGAAGCATGTTGGTGATGAAAAATATATGGTCCACTTTTTATATTGTACATATATGTGCATCTGCAGATTAACTAAATAAAAAGTCATGCAATACATTTACAACATCAGCAATCAAGAAAGCCAGAAAATGCAACATTATTTAAGATATATAAACAGTTCCATTCATCAGAGGCATTAAACTAATCAGGTTGTCTTTCATCGAAGGCATTAACAGTCTAAAGCTGTAAGTAAGAAACTTACTATGTCTGTTGTGTAAGTGTGGGTTTCAAATGTGGCTCAGCACTGGCCTCTAGAAAACTTTTCCTTGCACCTTACAGGTAATACTAATGAATAAATAAATATAATCCTACCCTTGCTGTTTAAACAACTTCACTCTACATACAATGCTTTTGGCAAGGAGTCAAAGTAAACTGTGGCAGAAAGGTGATATATATTCCTCCTACCTCTCCAAAGCTACACAAGTACTCACCTACACACACACCCTCACCACACACACACACACACACACACACACACACACACACACACACACACACGTTCATGCACACACACACACACACACACACACACACACACACACACACACGCACACACACACACACACGCATACACACACACTTGTTAAGTAGTGTACAGTAGTTGTCCTTTTTGTGACTATATGCAGTAGAGCATTTCTAGGGGAGTTAACTTTTGGTTTGAAGCACACAAACAGAACATTTATGTGTCTATATCACTGGTATAATTCCAGAGCTTTAAAAACTAATTTTAGTGATGTTAGTGAGTGGGAAATACTTGCAACATAATCTTTTGTTTGCCTGTTAAACCAGAAGTAGTGACCTTAAATGACACTGCAATTTTTCCTTAAAACTGGAAAATTAAATTAAGAGCTAACAGTACAAAAGTGATGTATCATGGTGACACAGATGCTAATGAACATGAATTTTTAACTAACTGCAAAATCCAGTGATTACTAAAACCTTACATATCATATCATTTGGCTTTTAATACCAGGATATGCAAACAGAAACTACAGCCATATAGAATAAATATACCAGGACAGTTCCAAAAGTTGTAAGAGGTAATAAAAGAGAATTTTCAGGCATATTTAGATATGTTATTGATACATGTAACTCTGTTTGAATTGCAGGAAGAGACAATTCGGCATAAAGTCTGGTGATGAGCAGACAGCTCTTGTCAGACATCAAAGGTTGAAGCAATACTAATTTCATGAACTTTAAACATACCCTCTCTCAGGAATGGGGTTCATTCCTGCCATGATATTAAAAACTGGAGAAATTTAAAAAAACAGGAAGCAATACTCTTGACATGAATGCTAAAGATAGTCATAAGAGAAAACAAAGAATATAAGTGCATGTTACTATGGCCTCAGTAAAGGTAGCCTAGTGTCATTGGCGGGGGAAAGTAGTCTGATCCCTTCACCCCATGGTACTCCTCAAGCTCCGTGTAGGCCCCCCAAGGTTATACTACATCATTGTGTGGCACAAATACTGTAACCACTCTTTTCACCTTACATGCTAGGCCTTTCACCCCCATAATCCAGCAGACTACCTGAATTCGCCAGCTTTACTTAACTGAACTATACAAACTGCATTAAACATTTACTGTTATTTGCATGCATGAATTACCTACTACTGAAAATGTTATTGGACAGTGTAAAAGACAGAAGCGCTCAAACACTGCCCAGAATATATTTCTATTTATCTTTCTAAAAATTATAAGGTAAGAAGTTATAACCCCCCATTGAAGAGAAATGCACTAAAGTCAAGAGACAGACATTGTGTATTCTACCACATCATTGTGGATATCGAACACATTTAAATTTAGGTTCAGCATGTTTTCTTACTGCTAAGTAATAAAATTCACAAAACACTTTTTAATGCAATTGCTTCTACAAATAACTATCTTTAATTATTTGACAAACCTACCGGACTGGCCTTATAATGAAATGTTCTTTTCTGCACATTGACAGACTTCCTTTTTTATCTCCTTTCTGATGTTACACTCAGACTAGGGGGCATTGCAAAGATTATTTGTACTGCACCCATGTTGTAATGTTTAAAGTTGCACACTTACAAAGTCCATTGTACAACCTTCTCTATGGACTCACATCAGAGGTAGAACAGAATTGTAATATGGGCTAATACAGTGGCATTATTTTAAAACTATAGACCATTTCTTTTTTAAGATAATGCTAATGCATAGTGGTAATATACTTTGGCATGCTAATGGACATTTCATATATTTACCCTGCTTGGGTATCTCATTTCATCATGCCAGTTGCACCTTCATGAACATTTGCCTCATACACAAAATTTTTGACTTCCATGTTTTATGGTACGTCCATGTCACAATAGTAAAAACAGACAGCAGAATATAAACATGCATACTTATTTATAAGATTGTTAGAAAGAAGAATCACAGGTTTTGCATTGTCACTCATTTTTCTGAAACATTTGAAGTCTGAAAGTCAAAACAATTGTCATTATTTGCAGACTGACTGCAGATACCTCAGCACAGTTCTCATCTCAACAGCAGTCAGGAACAAAGCCAAAAAATAATGTGGAGTAAAGGCCCAAAATCAGGGATGGATTTCAAATATATTAGTTTTCTTACAGACTTAGATAAATTGTTAATATAGTATGCTTTGCATTAGCATGTGTCTTCTGATGAATATAAAGCCTGAAACTCAAATGACTCATTAATGAATGCAGTGCAGTCCTCAATGATTTATCAAAGAAACATTGCTTTTTGAGATACAGTCAGACCAAAATATTACAATTAAAGGCAACTGATAATAATTTGCCATTGTAGGAAAGAAGAGAAAGGACAAATTTTATGAGAAACAGGTCAAAATATGAGGCAAAATCAGACAAGTATATTCTGTAAACTCAGAGACAGTTGAAATATAAAGTTTCACCTCTGTAACACAGACTCATAGATTTAATAAAATCCATATAGGCATAGTGTAGAGCCTACATGGAATGCTAGTGTCCATATACATGGTTCACTCTTGGCAGCGCCATGCATATTAATCATGGTGCATTGCTGAAGGAGAGACATGGAATATGGTTATTGAATCAGTGTAGGGATTGTAGTGCTAACTGTGTCCGCAGATGAGTAAGACACACCCAGCACTGTTTAATAATAGTAGTCCCATTGTTATTTTCATTTTTTTTGTTTGTTTTAAAAAGCATGTTTGTGTGGTTCAGTGAAGAACACAGCAGTGCCAAGCTGTGCCGAGACACCAGACATCTTAAAATAGAAATTTGGATGCATTTAATTATTTATCTAAAGGTCATGTTTAAGCATAGCTGAGCAGGTTTGCACAGCACAGTGCTTAGCACTGCTTAAAGGTAGCTTAGAGGTATATATGTAAAGGTATAGCTAAATTTCACATATCCACATAGCTCAATGGGTAGATTTATTGCCTCATGTGCAGTAGGTGCAGGGTTTGAAAACATGGAAGGGCAAGTAAGCATTTATTTTTGAAATACAAATGATGCAAATTATTTTTAAATACTGACCTCCTGTGCTCACCTAAGTTGTGCTAAGACCTGTTAAGGCCTGCTAAGCACTGCATAAACAAAATAATGGGTGATAATATTTATGCACTGCTTGGCACCACTTGAATGGTATGCGCACTGCTAAGCAATGCAAGCATTTTGAGCATTCTAGTTTTTGCACTGTTCAGCTCAGCTGCACTGGTTTGCACAGTGATAAGCAACGCACCACATTTTTAAATGTTACCCACTGGCATGTAAGGGCAGAAAAACAGGTTATATTAAACCTAATAGGTGGAAATACAGCATAATCCTTTGGAGTTCTGTCTCTGAAGGATACCATGGCAGGAGTTGGAGATGGTTCACTCTTTGGGGTGCATTGTTGGGTCATTCAGGAGTCCAGTGTCATGGTCTGACTCCTTGTCAAAAATTATGATGACCGGCTGATGCAGGGAAGTTACCAGGGCATAGAATGCAAGGCAGAGCCATGGGACTGGCTGGCAAGGGACCTCACCAATGCAACTGGTATCCCCCACATGTGAGCAGTGTCATCACCACCATGATTACCTGAAAAGATGGAAGGGGGTTCTCTTGGACACCTGGGTCCAAGAATTCCGGGCAGGGAATGTCCCACATGTAAGTACTTTTGTCGCTGTTTCACCAGTATCTAATATTGAATGTCTGCTAAACTGGTATGCATAATGGTGAGCTTCTCTCCCAATAGCTGCAGAGGAGAAGGCTTGCAACATTGAGGTGCATGCCGGGTGCTTGGCCAGGTTGCACCATGAGTGTGGTGAGTACAGATGTATTTTGCTATCTATGGTCAAATAAGCAAGAAAGACTCAAGCATTAACTGATTAGGTATATACAGTAAAGACTGTACTGCAATGAATGTGGACTTACACCTGTACTGCAAGAAGTGCATACTGCCAATTGTGCCCTAAGCAGAGAAAACTAAAGCATTAACCATAATAAAGTGTATGCAATAGCATTTATAGTGCAATAACTGTGGAATTACAACTGTATTGCAACACCTGCATAATGACAACTGTTGTGCAATAAAAACTCAAAATTGTACCAGTAACTGTATGAAGGTATCTCTAATAAAATCTGTTGTGCCATAAGTGTGGAATTATAGCTGTTTCGCAAGAAATCAATCATGACAACTGTTCTGCAATAAATATCAGTACCTGAATGAGGGTATATTTAATAAAGTCTGTTATGCAATAAGTGTAGATTCAGAGCTGTTTTGTAAGAAATGAAGCAGGACAGCTGTTCTGTAACAACACATGAACCAATAGCAATAACACAAAGGCAAATTGTGTACATCAGGATTGTCCTGTTTTCACCAGTGCATGTCAGCTACATGCATCCAGGCTGTAAGGTATAGTGCTGCAGTCAGGTATAACACTGTAATAGTTGTAGACTGGAAATAATAACCCATAACCATATATTGTTAGTTGACTTCACAGATATTTCAACACAATAACAATATATTCTGTACACCTGCATTCTATGTAGTATTGTATAGGTTACTTAGTCTCTCTGTCATGCTTGAATTTAATGCATGTGTGTTCTGCTGTTGCTGCATTCTAATATAAATCTGTACTACTATTACCAGGTCATATATTGGTGCCAGGTGAGCTCTAGGCAAATATCAGTCACTCAGCAATCAGCAATGACTCAGTAGTTCAGTTTGCTAAATGGTCTGTATGAAATACATTTTTGCCACACACGGACCAGGGTTCAAATCCAGTGCTATGTAGCATTAAATATTACAGTATCAGTAACATTATGTTTACAGATATTCTCTTCACAGGAACTACAGTTAAATTGGTGAGATAGCCCATATCATGAGTAAATATGTGTGTGTTTAGATGTCATAGACTCTTACAATCATTACCAGGAATGTGAAAATACAGCATAAAAATAAAAGAAATAAGAATAATGATAAAAAAAAGAAAATAAATAAAATGTGTAAGTTTTGGCATGGCTGCATGCCTGGAGTGCCTGTTACAGGTTGTTGCAGTCAATTAATACATATGATGCAGATATCCTCTGCAGTCACTGCTGTTTGGTTCTATCCCCATGCCTGCCAAGTAAGGCATGATAGTCGTTTACTCTCTGTACTGTACACACACACGTCTCTCAAGTGTCATGCCATCACATAATGTAATTACTAATGCATAATCCCTCTGTCACAGATGTATCATCAACATGAGTATGTAAATAGCAAAGTATCACTACATCAGCCCACAGTACACCTTGATAGTTATATCGGTACACCTGTTATGCAAGTTTTCTGTGTAGTTGTATACCTGCAGTTGTTACTGCTTGGCCCATATTGTCCCATGTGGATAGCTTGAAAGGTACATATGTGCTGCAGCAGCTATAGGGCACTTTTACACTTAAAGAAAGGACAGACTTGTAGAGTAGATAGTAGTACTGCTCTCAACTATATAGCTTATAAGGTATTAATGGACTATTTCTCTCTCTCTCCCCATCCCTTATCTCAATATATTTATTATTGTTATTCATTGGTTATGGTTTAATATTAACATATGTTGTTACATTAAACTTTATTTTGGGGAATGTGTTTTATTATTGTTATTTATTAAAATCATTACATATTAACATAGCTTGTTGAATTACCTATTCTGTTGGCCTTATGCTGTAACTGTTACCATTGTGTTGTTAATATACTGACTGTTCTGTCATCTATTGTTATGTTTCACATAATATGCATTGAAATGTAACGGGGTTATTTCCAATATCCTGGCATGATGTTATTATTAACAATGGTTTTATTCATAACTAACATACGTATTGTTATATCTCCATAACCACAGCACAACAGGGTAGGCCACTTCCTGCTGATCCACCTACCCTACCTCAGCTGGCCATGGCACCAGGTCCTAGCATGTTTGGGACCTTAGCAAGTGGTGCCCCCTCCACTGGTGCTGCATTACTTTGGGTGGAACTGCCTCAGGGGATGGGGCCCAGCCCCCCTGGGAGCAGTTGTGGAGGGGTGGTAGTCACCCAGGAGCAACTACCAGCCATGGTGCATAGGATTGTTCATAGGAGCTATGAATGCTGCTGGCACCAGATTGAGGGCAGACTCAACAACCTGGTTGGGCTGGCTGACCCTGGCACCCAGCCTCCAGCGCAGCCACCTTTGTGGCATTGAAGGAGCAGTGTGGACTGCCCAGGGTTGGGGATGTCAGTCATGCTGCTGCTATCTGGAGACAGATATATCTCAGATTCCACAACATCCCCCCAGCCAAGGTGTTTACCACCTCACGTGTCACACACTGCCCCTGTTTGCTGTCTTGTTTGTCTTGTCTGTTTGCAATTGCATCCTCTCATACCCAATGTAACTCCCTTCCCCAACACTCCACTCTCACCTTATATAAAAAAGGGCACCTGTCTCACAAAAATATTTCCCCATACATAGCTCTCCATTTTGCACACATGTCCACTGGACACAACTAATTTGGTCCAATTGGCTTGACAACACATTTAAAATATTTATGTTGGCTTCACCCCTCTCTCTGCAGTTTGAGAGTCCAAATTCATACACAAAATCAGTCAAAATGCACATCTGTTGCTGTACAAGAAATGGAATGCTATGGATCTTTCCTACACCTTTCCTGCACATCCCTACCTGCATTTCACTATGTTTTCCCCCCTGCTTGCCCCCATTTCACCACTGTCCTATCACCCCCTTTTTCTTTTCTTTTTCATTTTTAGCATGGATTTGCATGGAGCTAAGCAAAATGCCACTTGTGTTGAGATGCAAAACCTGAACAAACCCACTTATGAGCTGTAAAGTGCCTTAATGATCTTATGTGTTTCTCACAGTGTTAGCCACATGTACAAAATAAACATCTCTGCCACTCTTCGAACCTGGGCCCTTGTCAATTATTGCCTACTTCACTAACCTACTATGCCATATGGACCTTAATTAAAAAGGTGTTTTCAGCAAAGAATACTGATTGCCACTGATAGACTGAAATTGAACCTAATGGGAAACATGGGAGTGTACCTGGGAGTCTGATGGAAAACTACACCAGTAGACAGCCAAATAAATAATAATAGCAGTTTGTGAGTCCTGCAATAGCAGGTAAATGTTTCCTTTTATCTGCAACATCTTTAAACACACCTGCTAAGGCATCAATGGCACAGTACATATCTTCAGCTGGGACCCTACTGCAGAACAACTGCTTGTGAAAATCATGCACATACTGATGGATGAAGGCAACTTGTGTCACAGCTGTATGTCTGCACATATATCTGGCAAATACACCTCCTGTAGCACTGACTTAGTAGCTCAGTCTGTTAAATACCTTGTATACAGTACATTTTGCCACACACAGTCCTGGGTTTGAATCCAGTGTGTTGCACTTCAATTACATTGTTTTGAAGACAGCAAGTAATGACTGAGTCATGCAGTTTTATTCCCCATAGGTTACTGCTACTGAATTATCTGCTACCCAGTTTTGCAAGTTAAAGGTCTGTGGGTAGGGACACACTGCATATATTCATACAGCTACCTATATATCGCCTACTACTCTGATTTTAGCACTGTTGCATAACAGATGTACCTTAAGCACATGCCTCAGCTGGACTGTAAAGGGTACCCTCACCCTGACTCTGCTGTAATGACAGGGCTGCCATTGCTGCCACAGTTACACATACAACTTGCTGGCTGCCAAAGTGTTCAAATTCCCCCCATATCCCAGCCAGCCTAGAGTGTACACAGTTATATGTTAAGGTACCTTCTACAGACTAACTATACCTCCCATCCCCCTACAACAGGTGATCTGGACAGATCCATACATAAAGGGGGGCAACGGCCCAGAGATAAGGACATGTTTCACAGTTTGCCCCTACAAAGATAGTGAGTAAATAAATATAATAGCAGCTACCACATTAGCATGCATATGCTGACAGGTATGAAGAGTGACATTCACAACTCTCTCTCCCCTTGCTGATCTCAACCCATATTGTTTGCCAGTGAACTGCCAGAGAACCACAATGTCAAGGGACACTGCCCAAACATATGTGGCAAAACTGTGCACATACTTCATAAATCTCGACAGTGAAAAGTATTTGTGCTTACCCTCTGTAATACTGTAGTCTCCACACCTCAGTAATGTCCATCTCAAAAACTAAGAAAGGGGCCAAGGCCTACATGAAGGCTGTATATACAGCACTGTGGTGTCATTCAGCTGTTTTGGATGCAATTAGCAATTTTGAGCCATAGATTGGTGCAGAGGCAATTACTTGTTAATATGCATTACCTAAAAAAGGCAAGCTACTGCTTATGGGGAACAGGTCTGTATGTGGTTTTACTCATACAGACAGTGTATGTGCACGGAATTTGCAGAGGAATGCTTCAAGCAAAGGAATATATCACTCTACCAGATATGTACTAGATTTCTCCATAAAACGAGATGCAGATGGGATGATGGAGGTATGGGGAACAGGGATTAAAACAGTAGGCTTGTATTAGCTCTATGATAGTGACATGTCAGTGATACTCTGCTGTCCAACACCTACAGGCATGCCTCTCAACTGTCCCTGCTTTGAATCACATCTCTGCTCTGTCTCTGTCAATCCCTCCTACAACAGTCAGCTGCTGTAGTAAAGATAGTGGATTACATGTAAGACATAGTAACACTAAGTAAGGGTGTACAATCCTGTAATATCAAACAATGTACTGCAATTTACCTCCTCTTAGTTTGTCAGTGTCACACATAAATAGTACTAACATTGTAAAAGTGTCTCTGAATGTCCCTGATGAACTCTGGCTAAGTCCTTGTGTCATGGACATTCATCCCTGTCTGGTTGAGAGTTATGCCTAACATTCCTCTCACCCCCCTTCAGTAAGAACTCAGGACAAAGCCATAATTAGCAGGGAGGGGGGCAAAGGCCCAAGCTCAGTGACAGAGTATACATATTGGCCATACAAAGTAAGAATGTAAATAGGCTAACAGATATTACTGTATCATAAGTGTTTTCTGAGGGGTCTGATGGGTGACAGTTTATTGATTTATTACATTTGTTGACCGAGTATGTCTGACTGGGCCAGAGGCCCATTTTCAGTGGAGACCCAGGGAGAAAAAACTCCATAGTAATACAAAGCAACAAAGTAAACACAGTAACAGTAAACAGTACAATACAATAATATACTGCAAAAGAGACAAAACAATGCAATGTCCTGTTAAATACTGAAGACCCAGGGAGAAAGTCCACAGTAGTACAACACGCTCAAGTAACAGTAAAAATAATACTGTAACAGTAATTGTACAGTTCCAATGACAGCAACAGCCAAGAGACAGTAGCTATAAAAAATCAGTAGAACAATACAAATTGCAGTGTAGAATGAGCAAGACAGTAGATAGTATGTAGGTAAGATTAGAAGGTATGGTGAGAGAGGTAAAAAAGAGGGAGACAAAAGATTAGCCTGGGGAGTGGGAAGAGCACAACCAGTGTCTTCTCAGGTGTTCCTTTAGGAGTGATTTGAACTGGACAGGTACTGGATTTTTTGTTATTATGTATGGAAGGATGTTCCAGAGTTTGGCTATTTTGTGAGAATAGAGGGAGTTGCCATGTTGGTTGTGGGAGTAAAATACTTTTAAAAGGTGTTTGTTGGAAGATCTGAGGGATCTTCTATTAGTATTAGGTTGAACTAAAGAGGAGATAACAGGACAGTTGATGGGATGGTAGATTAATTTATGGGTTAAGAATAGTTGATTGAGAGATAGAAGGTTGGGGAGCTCAAGCCAGTTTAATATTGAGAGAGCTGAGCAGTGGTGGGATCTGTGAGGGAGATTAGTGGCAAATTTAGCAATCTCATGGTAACATGATTCTAGATTGTTAAGGTCAGATTTACAAAGGTTAGTAAATATGAGAGAGCCATAGAGAAGGGTAGATAGAAGGTGTGTGTGTGAGCAGTGGCTAGCCTGGCATTTGCTGTTAGAAATGGGATGGCCTTGTAAAGGATACCTACTTTTATGTGGACTTTTTTGATAGTTTGGGCAATATGTATGTCAAATTTGAGGTTGTCATCAATGGTAGCACCTAAAAGTTTAGTGTGGTTAGTGGGGGTGATAGTACCATTTGCAGAGATGATTGAAAGAGGGGGTGGGAAGTCTTGGGGTTTTTTTTGTTACTGAAAACTATGATTTTGGTTTTGTCGGTATTTAAAATGAGTTGATGTTGGGAGAGGTAGGATTCAATGTCCTGAAAATAGGATTGCATTTTTAGTTGGAGTTCTTGAGGTGAGGGGGATGAACAAATAAGGGTAGCATCATCTGCATCTTGTACTATGGAAGCATGTTGGGTTGCTGTACTGAGGTTGTTTGTGAATTTGATGAAAAGAAGTGGACCAAAGATGGATCCTTGGGGTACACCTAAGGTGATGGGGAGTAGGGGGGAAAGAGAGTTTTCCCACTTTGTAGCCTGTTAATGGTTGGAAAGATAGCTGTGGTACCAAGTTAATGAGGATAGACTAAGGCCATAGGAAGATAGTGTATTTAGTAGAAGATGGTGGGATACAGTATTGAAGGCTTTAGACATGTCGAGGAATATGGAAGAGACATGCAGGCCTTCATTCATGAGGTGGTGAATGGTGTTAGTGAAGGTTAGAAGAGCAGTGCTGGTACTGTGATTAGGCCTGAAACCATGCTGAGAGTTGAAAAGGAGGTTATTGCTAAGGAAGTAGTTTATGAGCTGGTTGTGGGTGCACTTTTCTAATATTTTTGCTAGGGGTGAAAGTATGGCTATGGGACAATAGTTGGTTTGATCTTTGGAGGGGCTAACTTTGTAGAGAGGTATAATATGAGATATTTTCCATATGAGTGGAACATATTGTTCTTTAATAGAGCGATTGATAATCAATAATAATAATAATAATAATTAATAATAATAGATAACAGAGCGATGATTGAGTTAGATTCTGTTTTAATTTTCTGACAGCAACCATCAATGATGTGATAACATTTGTCAGACATCCACAAGTTTGTGCAAAAAGGACCACATGTATGAGGCAAACATGGTGGCATTCTGCAAGCATCTGTATAGTTGAGAGGTATGATGCCTACAGGGAACATATCCTACAGCAGGTGTGCATTGCTGTCTGGCATTGTGGCACACTGGTGTTGCTGGACTTTCCCCATATAGTTGTAATAGCACACTGCTACTTGTCTGACAGTGACTGTATGACATAGTGGGGATTTACCCATAGGTGACACACCACAGTACACTGTAGTGATGAGTGTAGAGACATGCAACAGACTCTGTCACAGCCCGCAGAGGAATTACACAGTATTGATACTATCTTGGTGATAGCCATACATGTAGCGTGTTGCCAGACTGTGGGGTATACTGTGTGAGGGAACAGTGGATAGTGCAGGCCATTTTGGGTGTGTATGGTCTGTATATAGTGGACATCCATGTATCTGATCCTGTAATGTGTTCCCATATTGTTGTCTTTGCATTAACGATGTACCAAAAGAGACATCCACTATTTTCATCAGCAGAGAATGATGCTATAGTGGATGCACTCAGACTCCACCATCACATCCTGCTTTCAAGGGGTCACCACAATCATAAACAGTGGGCAGCATTGTGGGGCAACCTTCTGAGGGCTGTTAATTAGATTGGACAACAGGATAGGACCTACGAGCAGGTCCGACACTGGGCCATAGATATGGTTAATGCCTGATGTCAAAGGGCAGCTGCTGTTGCCAGGGATTGTGCTGCCACTGGTGGATGGCCTGCAACAGAACAACCACTCTCAGCCACAGAGGAATTCCTAGTGAACCTAGGATCAACCAACAGCTCCCAGGCATTTATCATGTCATACATCCTGGAGGTGGGTACCACAGCATCCACATCAGAGATGCGTCCAGGTAAGCTTACTATGTTCACCGGTATAATACATTAGCAGTCATTGTAGCAGGCTCTACAGAAAAGTATATGGGTGTCAGGTCTATCTGCATTGGGGGTGTCTGGCTTTTACCCACAGTTGTGCACACATACTCAGAATGTCAGCAGTATAGCCAGTATCACATTAGCTACTGTACATGTGGATATATGGACATATTACCTTGTAACACTGCAACATTTGGTGTTGCTGACAATATCTCTACCACACCTTTTCATAGGTCCATCAGGTATGGCCAGAATCCATGGTCCTGTACCTCGTAAGTGTGATACTGTTGTTTTATGGATCATATATACCCTATGAAAGTTAAGGGCTGCCATTTTGCCTTATGCACAACTGTTGTACTTTGCTTGAGTAGAATAGTTGTATGTTCCATTTTGGAGCAGTTAACTACAATGCATAGCCTAGGGAATGACAGGTGTGTATTTGTACAAACATTAACATGTTTGCACTTAGCACTTATAGTTATGAGCAACTACGCAGCCTGCTATACATGAGGTAATTACTCCAAGATGCCTGTTCAAACATGATAGAGAGATGGTACATACTTGAGGCAGTGATACTACAACTGGCATATCATTCTCAAGATAGGTGTACTGGGTTTTATGTGTAGTTCTATCACATACACTGTCAGATTGCATACAAAACAGGTGTATTGTCCTGGCAACGTTAACTGGATGTAGGTGACGTGCATGCTCTACAGGGCCTGATTTGTCTGTGCATGTTGTTGTCAGTATTTGTGTTGTGCATGTGATCAGAGATGAGAAAATGTGGGACATGTAATGCAGTTGTGGATCCTCATCTGTATGAGTCTGTGTAGATTACCATACATAATAGTGCAGGTGGTAATGTACTGCTTTTGCCTTGCTTCTCACAGGTGAATAGTGGGGTTGGAGTCTGTCCCCCTCAAAACCTGATGTCAGTGTCTTATTGGACTCTGATGATGATGGTGGCCATAGTGAGGCACAGATGGGGTTGTCGGGGCTGAATCTGTCCCAGAGGATGACATCCCTCTTCTACCCCCATTTTCACCACACACAGTCAGTATGCCCAAACACAACCAGTCACCAGAGGCCACAGATATTGGACAGTCAGAGAGTGGTGACATAGTATAGGACAGTGTGAGAACTATGGCATCAGTGAGTGTAGACACTGGCCATAGCCAGAGAGCTGGCAAGGTCCCACACAGGCAGATTGACAGGGGTGCTCAAAGGAAGATGGCTGCCCATCCATCTCCTTTTGCAGGTGTCACATCACGGGGTCACTCACCACATGTTTTGGGCTGTCATGGAGGCACAGGCACATTCTGAATGCAACACCAGATGGATGCTTAGGGTTATGGATGCAGCACAGTCTGACATCTGTGACTGCCTCCACTGCATTGGTGATGCCCTGGATCATTTCACTGATGTAGTGGACAGATGGTGGGCTGAGACAGTGTCTGTCTTTGAGCACATGCCTGTGCTGGGACATCTGGTTGGAGTTGGGCATTGGACACAAGAATGTAGGCCAGTAACCCCATCTGCTGAGTGCCCACGTGGCCATACATATTCACGCTCCCATAGTGGCAGTACCACCAGGGCTACAGAGGGAAGTGTGCTGTTTACACCATGATGTGGCAGGCCATGGGTATGTAGTCCTGGGTGGTTCCATGGGGGATACAGGCCCAGCAGACAGCAGTCACCATCAGGTACTAGCATCACATCTGACCTTGGGCCTGGAGGTGCCTCTGCTATTCCTGAAGTCAGTTCCATGTTTGTGGCCAGAGATGGTGAACTGTCCAATCTATCATGTCTGGTCCACAACTGTCCATCATACACATGTGTAGAGCTAGCGCTAGGCTAGACTGGGTACATGCACACACTCCACTGTCACATGTAGGTCACCTACAGACACACATGGCCCCTCTCCATGGCCCATCTAACCAGCACCCTTTCCTGACTCACACACATGCTGTCAACTGTTTGGCACAGCCTAGGCTTCTGGCAGCCCCACGCCACACCCTGTGCATGTGATGATACATGTGTCACGTCCTGCCATCCTTGCCATCGATGTGGGGACCTGCATATATGTGTCTGATGCACAGGGTGACTATATAGATTTACATGTGTTTGTGTAGTGTAGTAGTGTTATGCCATGGCAGTTGTTGTGGGCCACGACAGTTACTGTATGCTGGCATGTGTCATGACTACACATCAAATGCTGTGTATCTTTGTTTCCTGATGGTACACTGGTGGTAGTGTTATAGAATGCCAGGTGTGTCATGGACCTGTATATGTTTTTTGTCCCAAGAGTCTGGGCAGTTCAACTATGGACCCATGGTGGCAATACAGTGGCACAGGATGTCAAGGCAACACAGAAGAGATATGATGTCAGCAAGGTATGCCAGTATATGTGCATGGCTCCCTAGGTGCATATGTGTGGAACAGTGTGTCAGGGACAATGGGAACAGTCAGCATCATCATGCTTTCATACCATGTGACACATTCTACTACCCTTCATACATTTCACCTGGGTATTCTGCACGTACAACTCTAGATGCTGGCGAACATCAATTATGCTTATATAGAGGAGGGCAATTTAGGGCCAATGGCTAGTCACAGGGTCATAAAATGCATAACCAATGCACTGGGGTAGGCCACATAAGCATGTCTTTAGTGCTGCAAGGGGACATATTTACATACGCACACAAGTTGGATGCTTTGAGATTAGAACCACAACCTATCTAGTAGTACGGATTCACTTCAGAATCTCAAAATTCTGAAACATCGAATTTCATAAGATCGAGACCATATGATCGATGTTTTGGAATATCGAAATCCCAAAACAAATCCAAAAAAAAAAAAAAACAACAATTTAAATGTTTCTGCAGGGTCAAGATGCCCTACTCCCCCCACACCCCCGCTACTTAAATATTCCAACTCTGAGATTGCACTGCAGCGAGGAAAAGGGAAATTTCCCATTCCGCGTTTTATGCAGATCTCCATTTACAATGTCAGGATTCCAAAAGTTCGTTCATATGGTATTGGCCATATGAAATTCAATTTCTCAGGATTTCAACATTGTGAAGTGTTCTCAGTAGTGCACACTACAGCTTGCAGTCCTTATTGCATGTGCCATGCTGTTTATCTGACATTACACTGTTAGCCAGTACTCTTAAGGTGGATGATATCAGCATGCCTTGTAAATAAGGCCATTGTTGAGGCCAGCATCTAATCACGGGCCATAAAATGCATAACCATTGCACAGAGACAGCCCATATGGGCTTGTCTGAGGTGCTGCATGGGGATATATTTGTGTGCACACACACACACACACACACACACACACACACACACACACACACACACACACACACCTAGATGATGTGAGATTAGAATTCCTACCTATCTAGTCGCACAGCACTTATTGCATGCGGCATGAAATTTGTCTGTTGTTAGATTGTCAGCCAGTGCTGTTAAGGTGGATGACATCCACAGACCTTGTACAGGACGGAATTTAGAGTACAGCAGCCAGTCACAGGGGCATAAAATGCACAGCATTGCACAATGAGAGCCCATATGGGCATGCCCATAGTACTGTGAGGGGATATATTGATACACAAGCACACACACACACACACACACACACACACACACACACACACACACACACACACACACACACACACACACACACACACACACACACACACACACACACACATGGATGATGTGAGATTAGAACTCTTGCCTATCTAGTATTACACACTACAGCTCATAGTACCTATCACACATGCCACAGGTTATGTCTGTTGTATGCGTAGATGCAGGCACAGTACTTGTGCAGTACGCAAAGTGGCCTTCTGTTAGACAACATGTGTGGCCTACAGAGTAATAGTGCTTGGCACTGTTATTGTATCTAGTGTCCTAGGTGTGGGATATCTGGTACTATCTCTGCTATGTATGCACACTTACCATTCTGACTATATCTGGCTGTTTGCAGTTTGACAGGCGGACAAGTGGCCAGGGACAATATGGTCTGTGCAAGGCATGCTTTGCTCCCATTGCACATTACACCAACTGAATACCTATGTGTATCTATAGAGTGGCAGTTCACAGGCACAAGGATCTGTGGGTGAGTGGATTATATACTGTTGCAGCCTTGGTCTGGTGCCACCAGACATCTGTTGTGCTGTGCATGTGCAGATAACCCCAGCATTCTGGGGTATGTGAAGACAGTCATAGATCCCTGCCAATATCTATATAAATGTGTATAACAGGGATGCCTCCTTAAATGTAGTTGTGTGTGTCAGTAATGTAAATGTGTTATATAGATGTATGTGAGGAATCTATGTATCAGTGTACTTTATATAGCTATATATACATGTTGTTATTATATATATATATATATATATATATATATATATATATATATATATATATGCCATTTACTGATAGAAATACTAATCAAGTTTAAGGATGATAGGAACAGACAGATATGTATACATAGCTGTATGCATGTACAGACATATTCCACATAGCAGGTCCTTGGGTGGTAGAAGCAACAGACCTGGGCTCAAGTTAACTAAGTGTAGGAGCATGCCCAGTGTGATTGTCAGTACTTACAAGGTGACTCCAGACCAGAGCTACCTGTACTCCAGTCTGTGATTATTGTGTGCTGCGGGCCATTGGCTGCTGCACCTGTTACCACAGTACTGCAGTTCCCTGATATTGTCCAAGGCATTCCCCGGCTGTTTGCTGTCCTTACTATGTGATTCATACTTCTGAACTGTACAGAGCTTCCACCGACTGCCCAGACATTTGCCTCATACTTTTGGACCATTTCACATAACATTGTGGTTTTCTGTCAAATTAGTGGCAAATCAGTGAAGATTGAAGTAAATAAATAATGACAAACGTTTGAGTTTCAGACTTCATGCACATCAAGAGAGTCATGCCAATGCAGGACCAGTTATTCTATTGACATTCTACATTTGAAGGTGCAAATATTTAAAACCAGGCCCAATTTGTGGGCCTTGCTCCCACTTTTATTCATGGCTTTGGCCTGATTTCCTGCTCTAAGAGGTTGAGAGGTATGATGTGACTGGAGTACATAATGAAAGTCTGCACACAGGGTGACAGTCTGCATACCTCTCCCTGTACATGTTTTTGCATAATGTTCAGCATTTCATCCCATATGGTTGCTGTGTTCCTCATACATTTGTGGTTTTCCAGTGCTATACATGTAAACAGTGGGCACTGAGTTGTTGTACCTATTGACACATTTAAGTGATGGCCTTTACATCCTGTAGCTAATCTAACTTGTTGCAGCCTGCTGTTATACTAGCCACCTGCTAGGTTCCTCAGACCGTGTATAATGCCTGTCTGTAGGTATGGCCCTTTGTGCCCCAATTCACTCTAGCTTTGTCCAGCTTTCTTGCAGTAACAGACTGAGGGGTTATGACAGTCTGTGGGACTACCACCATATGAGTTCCTCACATGCAAAAGATGTTGGATGCTGCCTGATTCGAACCAGCAGCACCATCACACATGCTACTGTCCCTGGCCCAGTGAGCCACACCAGCCATCAGACAGAGAGGTTTCATGCCTCACACTATCAACAAGTAAAGGAATTGTCTGGTCTGCTGGTATATCATTGCAGACTTACTGTTACTGCAGTTGTATGGGAACACTAATGTATTTGGGGTGGGGGTGACCAGCCTATGCTCTGCTGGCATAGACAGTCATGTGACTGTCCTGTGCCCCCACTGTTTGGCATCGCCCTGGAATAATGTCATGGAGCTTCCATTCATGTGGCCTAGTGGATATTATAGGTCCCATACTAGTGAACAGAGTATCTGTTGTCCCAAGTGGCTGTTAGATCTGTACAAGTAGCCCTGTAGCCCACTACAGATTTCTGCAAGTAGCCCAGTAGCATACTATATATAGCCCACTATATTTCTTTGCATACATGTGGCAGGTCCATACATATGCTACCATATTGTAGTACCGCTTACAAGTGGTGTAGAGGAGAGTGACTTACTTGTGAATGCAGCAACTGACAAACCTGTAGTTTGGGGCTGACTCTGTCTGATGCATGCAGTCCACAGCCAATACATGGTGAGGTACATGTTATGTGGGCTGTCTGGCATAATTTTTAATGTTTTTTTTTAACATTTGTTTACCAGGAAAGTCTGACTTGGAATGAAGCCAATTTTCAGCAGAGACCAGGGGAGAACTGCACCAGACGCATGCCTTTGTAACATGGGAATAAACAGAAGCACCCAGAGGAAACCCACATGAACACAGGGAAGACATGCAGACTCCACACAGAAGGCACCCCAGCTGAGAATTGAACCAGAGAATCTCTCTTGCTGTAAGGTGACAACACTACCACTGTACCACTGCACAGTCCACATATTTATTAATATGCATTCGAGTTGGAGTAAGGTGTCAGTCCCCAGGGACCTAGGTTGTCAGTGCATGTGATATGCCTTGTCTCTTGAGCAACACCAGTGCACATTGGGCATGCCTATGTCTGCCTACAGGAACAGCCTCAGGGGGTTCTTCCTCCAAGTCCCCCTGTTGGTGCAGCTGTAGTGACCTAGGCACTGGTGGGTGACTGTGGGTCCCTTCCCTTTGCTAACCTTGCTGCAGCTGTTTCCACAGGATCATATTGTGTAGCATGGCACATACTGTGAACATTTGTACACATGTGGCTGGAGAATACTGCAAGGCTCCACCAGATATACCAAAGCACTCGAATAGTAACTTCAATAGCCCAAATACATGCTCTATGATGTTCCTGGTTTGTGCGTGTGGCTCATTATGGCATTCTTCAGTAGGTGTGTCTGCATTTTTGATGGGTGTCATCATCCACAGTTCCAATGCATAGCCAGGATTCCCAAATAAATGGCCATGGGGATGTCCCCCCAAACATCTGGTACAGCTGTGGTGCATGCCAGATAAGGGAGTCATGGTAACTGCCAGGGCTGCCAGCACACACATTCATGATAATGCCCTGGGCATTGCACATGACATGGCAGTTGATGGAGTGGTACCCCCTGTGGTTGATGTAGATTTTGTCCTTTTCACTGGGTGGTGTCTTGATGTATACATGAGTGCAATCTATGACCCCCAGTACCACAGGGTAGTGTGCTACATGGTAAATGAGTCACATACTGCTGGCCCTCTCCTCAGGAGTGGGGGAAAAATAAAAGTGCTCACTGGCATGTGGTAGCATGGCATTCAGGAACTGGTGGAGTACCCTGGAAGCAGATGCCTGTGAGACCCCCATCATGTTCCCAGTTGGTCTTTGGAAAGTACCTGTAGCTAGTATCCTAAGGGCTACACATACCTTTGTTTCCAATGGGATGGGTTCCCCTCTGTTAGCTGTGAGTCTGAGTTGAGGTCAGCAGAGCTCAGTGTGTTCTTGTAGTATGTTCCTGTCCAACCTGTAGGGCTCTACTATCTCCAGCTCATGTAGCTCCTTGTTGGTTACCCTAGGCCTGAACACTCTTCTCCTTCTCAGTCTAGACCTATGGTCAGGAGCAGCAGCAGCTGCATTGACCTCAGCATCTAGCACATACATATATATAGCACACCTGCAGGAGCCCCTAGCATTCTCTAGGTTACAGTTCCCAAGTCTGTACTCCAGTGGTGCAGAGTATGGGTGAAAATCAGATTGTAGGGTGTATGCATACTTTATAGTGCTCTGCTGTAGGTGTAGCCTGTGTGATTGGCTACCTGTGATGCATTCCACCTGCCAAGTACATCATTAATGGATTTAATGGCCCTAGTTTAAGTGAAACAGGGCTCATCAGTACTTAATATATCATTGCCTTTCTCAGCCAATTTATTTGACAGCCTTGCTTGCTGAGCACTGAGGCACACCACACAAACCTGCACCGCACAGATAAACAAGGTTTAGCAGTGAGCAGACACACTCAGCATGGCTGCGCACTGTGCAAACACACACAAACATGCTCAAACCCTCTGTGACATGCACCCAAAAGGTAAGCAAAGCTTAGCAGTCACTGGATCCCCCCCCCCTGTTCAGCAGAGCAGCATGCCACACAGACAGGTGCTGCAGAGCTCCAATAAGTTTAAAAGTTTGCGGGCACACCTCCTTTTAATGTCAGCTACCTCTTCTATGGACACCAAAATGGTTCAGTCCCACCACAGATGGGATCTGCGGACACAGATACCCATTGGTGCTATTCTGTAATTCCAGCTCATTTGCATACAGATCTGTGCACAGTACCTGGAAACTACATGGTTTCAGGCCCTGCCTCATTAGCAACCACAGCAGTCCTATATTGTGCATACTCCACACAGGGTCCTATAATGCATTATTGTTATATACTCACAAATTCTGTTTTTTATAATCTTTTTATTTTTTTTCCATAACAGCATGTTTGCACACTGCAGTGTGCTGTGCAAATATACCCAGGGTATTAAAAATATATATTTTACTAGCATTGAGCAGGGTCATGCTGCTCAATGCTAGAAGTCTAAATCTCAAGATGCACTTGCTCAAAGCTCTCCTCAAAATGGAGAATGTCGACATCTGTGCTGTAACGGAGACCTGGTTTAAAGAGCAGAAAGCACCTATGTGCTCTCAGGCTACAACTCATTCCATACCTTTCAGCCCCAGAATACATCTGGAAACTCCAAAGGCAATGGTGTCTACATATTCTTAAAGGATGCGCATCCCTCTAGACTGGTAGCCCAGCATAATGCATCCGAGATACTTCAGGTATAACTAACACTGGGTAAGATGGTGATGCAAGTCATAGCCTGCTACAGAACCCAAACATGTCCCTAGACTCTTACTCCAAGTTCCTAAGCATCCTGAAATCTGTCAAGGTCCAACCCAATATTCTCATACTAGGTGACTTCAACTATCCTTTCATCAACTGGGAAAACTATTCAAGTACCAATGTACAGGCACAATGTTTTCTGGAATTTATCAATTCCAATGCCCTGGACCTGCTTATTTTGACCCCTACTAGAGGAAGCAACATCCTTGACCTGGTTATCACCAACATGGGAGACCATTGCTCTACACCTATAGTCAATTCCTCCCTGGTTAAGTCCGACCATAAACTGATCACCATGGAAATCTCCATCTCACCTACAACCCCAGCTAAGGTGACCACCCTGAAAAATATCTCTAAAGCCAACTTTAGGCTCCTAAAAATAGAGGTGGCTAACTTCTCAGCACCAATGCCAATGGAAAATAGCTGCATGACTGATGAATCATACAACAATGCACTGTACAAGCATGTACACAAATGCATGGACCTTGCCATACCAAATAGAACTAAGATGCTCTCCTCCAAAAAAAGGAAACCAGTCAGGTGGTCCCCACCCATCATTAAACTTTACAACAGAAGGAAGAAACTGTTGCAGAAAAAATGAAGTCACAACACTGGAAACCCCCCCCCCCCCTTATCAGTCTCAACAAAAAGCTGATATCCCTTGTCAAATCTTCTAAAGCCAGCTATGATGGCAGAATTGCAGCTGACAACAAAAATAACCATAAAGCCTTCTATAGCTATATCAAAAACCTCCAAGGCAATACCTAGATTTGCTCTGAGTTATTGTTCAATGGCACCTCCTATACTGAGCCAACTTTACTCCCAACCCAAAGGCCCTATCACAATACCAGAAGAAAGCCTGGTACCCACCATTTCTGTGGCACAGGTAAAAGCTGCATTGATCAAAGCCAAGAATACAGCGT
Source organism: Protopterus annectens (assembly GCF_019279795.1). Taxonomy (NCBI): domain Eukaryota; kingdom Metazoa; phylum Chordata; order Ceratodontiformes; family Protopteridae; genus Protopterus; species Protopterus annectens. Next base: position 716,560,865 of record NC_056728.1, read on the forward strand.
CCATGGGACCTGATAATATCCCTGGTGCATTCTACATGAGCTACAAAATGAACTGGCACCACATCTGTGTGACCTGTTCAATCACAGCCTTACCTCAAGCTATGTCCCTAATGAATGGTGCACTGCTACAGTCATCCTGCTCCATAAAGGGGGAGCAACTACAGGCCCTAGGAACAATCGCCCCATTAGTCTGATGAGTCTGGTATGCAGAGCTATGGAGCGCATCATCATGGACCTGCTTAACAAAGATATAGGCAATCTCCAAACTCTTAACACCACACAGTTTGGCTTTGTCAAGGGGAAATCCTGCCTGCTGAACCTGGTTGACTTTTTCAAAGCAGTCACCAAGGCTGTAGATGAGGGTAAGACAGTGCATACAACCTACCTCGACCTGGCCAAGGGCTTTGATACCATTCCCCACTCAGGTATCATTGATAAACTCACCAAACTAGGCATCAATCCTTATATCACTAGGTGGGTTGCAAATTGGATCACAGACAGGACCCATAGAGTGAAAGTTGTCGATTCCAAGTCAGACTGTCGACCAGTCACAAGGGGAGTCCCACAGGGCTCAGTCTTGGGCCCTCTCCTGTTTGGCAGCTACTTCTCAGAAGTCCAGGCCAACACAGAAGGAGTCTGGCTGACCAAGTTTGCTGATGACTGCAAGCTAGGAGTCATTATCAACTCCCCAAATGATGCAGATATCCTACAAAATGGCCTCTCTGAGACCAATGACTGGTGTTGGAACCATGGCCTGAAGCTTAACACCAAAAAATGCATTATCATCCCCTTTGGAAAAACTCATTTCCCACAGATTACCACATTGATGGGAGCCCACCGAACATTGATGGGGCCATAAGAGATCTAGGCACCCAGGTTGACAGTCACCTCACCTTCGACCACCACATTGCCATTGTGGTCAGAAAGTCCTTTTACGTGGCACATCTTATAACCAAAGGTTTTGCATCCAGAAAGAAAGAGGTCATCATCCCTCTCTACTCATCCCTCATTAGGCCAATCATCAAATATAAAGCCCCATTTGGCATGCACCTAACCAGACACCTACAACAGCTGGAGAGGCCACAAATTTACCTCACAAAAAGTATCCTAGACCTTAAACACTTCTGACATGGACAGTCTCAAGAAACTTCAGCTGTTCTCAGTCTCTTATTGTCTACTTAGAGGTGATCTCTGCTTGACTTACAAAGTCATGTCTGACCCAGCCCTACTTGAAATGCTACACTTAAAGAAATCCCAATCCCCCCACACCACATGCTCCAGAGATCACAACCTCATTACCACAATTAACAGAACATGCTGGAGGGATAGGTTCATCTCCCAAAGACTTCCCATACTCTGGAATAAGCTTCCCATTCATGTCAAGAAGAGTACCTCGCTGGCTCTCTTCAAGAGAAATCTTGATGAGTGGATGGGTAACAGAAAGTTCACCCCAGGGATCACTCCAGTTGCCCTACTGGATAGGGGCACTGTGAAATAACATTGGGTGGCACGGTGCCTGGGCAATTTTTGGGGGCTAGGCTTGTAAAGGCACCAAGGCCATTAGCCTAGTACACACCTATGAACCTATGAACATTATTTTCCATATGGTTTTGGACACACAGTGGTTACATTTGCACATATCTGTGTCCTTTATGCTATTTCTGCCACTGTAAGTGCGCTTGTATAGCCCCTGGTGTCATTTTTACATCATGTATACATGGAATTTTTCTGTATACATTACAGACACCAACATGGGGTCTGAATGACTGTCTCTCTCCTTGCTGAATTGCTCTACCTGCCTCATTTGCATGCATTTCACCTGCTTATGAGGTGATTTGCATGCCACGAACCACTTCCTTGTTCACACACGTGCATGCCTCTCAGTTCTGTTTACTGGATCGCACATCTGCTTACATCCGTGTAAGCACTGTGCCACTATGCCTACATGGAAAATAAGTCTGTGTAGGCTTTATTGAACCCCAGAATGTTGTCAAATCACAAAGTAACATTACAGCACATGACTTAAAGCATTAACTTATGGTGGATAGTGTTCCACTTTCTGTGGCAACTCCTTTCATAAGCATCTAACCCTGGTGTATCTCTTAATGCTTTCCTTTGCTTAATCCATCCTAAGACCCTTTGAAGCTAACTACTAAGTCTAATAAAGACATAATTATGAAAAAATGGCTTGTCTGTGGTCCTGACTCTCCTGACAAGATGAAATGTTGCAATTACTGTGTGTTAAAACCTTTGTATACACTTTGGCACATCCTGTACAAAGGATACAGCATTCACACTGCTCATACTCCTCAGTGAAAATACTCTGCAATCACTAAAGTGTAGCAACACAATTTTTCTTTTTATACATACATCACATATTCCACTTTTTAAAGAATAAATGGGGTCACAGAATTAGTTTGACAATGTCAAAAGCTTTATGTTAGCAGCCATTATTTCTAGACTTTCTTACTAAAAAATTACGTCTCACAGTGATAAAAGGATAAAAGGTATTAGTCTTACAGCACCATTCACACAACTCTCATCTTTTTTGTTGAATAATTGTGAACAAAGCCAAAAATCATGAGGTGACAATATCACAAACTCAAGGAAATTTTTTAAATGCAACTCCATTTCACTTAGATCAACAGGTTTTCCCTCAATGTTTATTTTCTGAGCTATAAGTATTATTGACTGATGATAATCCTCAATAATTTACCAGAAAAACAAACATCATGAGGGGCAGAACAACAAAGCAAAAATATACAGAAAATCAGGATGATCTTCAAAATCAAGTATAGCTGAAGTATAAACAGATGCATGTGACCAGGATCGGTTGCATGTTTCAAAACGTATGCATAATATGTCCAGTAAGTTTACTGGTTGTTATCTTCTCTTCACTCATGCAAAAAAGTAAACCAGTGAAAACCACAAGTATTAGGGTCTTTCCATTTTTTTTCATTAGATCTTCATTTAGATAAGTAGGTATTACTGATTTCAGTCTGTCAGAGAAATACTATAATCTTGTTTAATATACTTAATTTTAAACAAGATTACATTATCTGATAATGGAACAGGCGGAACAGTAGTATTTGTGGCAGCTCAATGGCTGTAAACAGACAGAAACTAGTGTCAAGGAAAACAGACAAATGTCTGCTGAGTGCAGGTTTTTTATACTGTCATTAGTGCCTGTGACATTCTCGGGAAGGGGGGAACACTAGGACGGGGCAAGGAGAAAACAAGCTTAAATCAGACATATGATAGCTTAATGGATCTGGGTCAACTGCTCATAATTTCTTCTTAGAGGAAATTTCTAAGCTGATCAGTTATAACTAGACCATGGTATATCAAGCCATGAGGGGATAGACAGGTGGAAAAGTTATAACAATTGACAGGCTATGTAATACTGTGCCTAATTACAAAGCTCCAAATTGGGATCAGCTGTGTCATTACTTAGGGGGCTATGCATTTCACAGCTTCCCAAACATCAGTTTTAGGAGATAGTCATATACATTAATGTATAGACGGAACTTCCTTCAAACATTTCTCTAATGATAAGGTGCTGCTCATTAACTGTGTTTTTAAACAAAATATACAGAAATCAAAGCATTTTCATTTGAATCTGAATATGCATTTATCAACATATCTGCTGGTTGTGTAAGATTATTTATAGTCTTATTTCAGTATGCATTCATGTGATATTAGTATTATTTTCCTAAAAGATGTTATTTTACAGGAATAACAGATGTAGTGCCAGAATAAAACTGTGACTATCTTCAGTGCCAGATAAGGGGGGGGCAAAACAATGTTGTTGACTAGAACTGCCAAAAGGCCTGGATTCATTTATTAAGTGAAAGTGGACTGAATCACTGATTATAGGCATCATGAAAACATGAGGAAAATGATTGTATCATTTACTGCTTCACAAAGCCCACTTCATCAACATGTAGTTATGATCTTGTGGCTGATGGAAAGCATCCATAAAACAACAAAAGGCATTTAAGTGGTATTCAGATGTCTTACTTCATGAGTTTATGTCAGTTCCTTGAAAGTAGTTTAATCAAGAATACATTTCCTTGCCAGTTACTTCAGCAATGGTTGTTTGCCATAAAATACAGCCACAGGGGTACTTAGTAAAGAAAAGAAAAGAATAAAGAACATTTACATGTGGGACAGCCTTCCATAGCCCAATGCAGGGGGATACATGTCACACAACCCTCAGAAAATACTACTCCAAAAGTGTTGCATGACAAGAGAACATTACAAACACCCTATGCCTTGAAGTGGTGTCTGGATCAGAATTTGCATAGTTAAGTGTAAAAAAATAATGTTTAATCAGTGAAATACCAACAAACTGTATGACACCCTTCCCATATACTTAAGGTAGCCATCCTGCAGACCTGTTAAGAGAAACTACATAGGCTGCTAATGATTACTATCTTTTTTCCCCATGGGCAGCTTAAATGGCCATGAATCTGCAGCCAAAGCCTTAATGTTATATTGCACACTATATTTTTTCTTCATGGGCAGCTGGAGTATAATGTCTTGTATACATCACAGCAAATGAAAAAATATGTTGTGGTCTTTACAATGGGAATATTTTTTGAATGAGACATTTTCACCTTTCCTTTTTCAACAACACCTAATAATCTATATAATCTCACTAATACAAAACAATGATTCTTTGTAAGGACTTTGTTGTTATCTGACAAGTGTTGTTTTCTCAATGGAAATATTTTAATTAAGATTAATACTGGTCTTGTCTAGGCATTGGGCTCAGATAACTTGGAAACAATTGCAGCACATAACTTGAATGGTAAGACCCTACGTCACGTTTCCAAACCAAAGCACCTAGAGAAAACCTATGCAGATACAAAGGGGGCATACAGATTGTAAACACAAGGCACTCCAAATGGAAATCAAACCAGCAAACCTTTTGTTGTGAGGTGACAGTACTTCTTACTGTGCCACTGTGCTGCTACTGATGTGGTTGCCTAACTCTCAGTTACAACAACTAGATGAGGCACGTGGTAAATATCTGAGGGCAGTTCTCAGCATGTGTTGATGCAGGTGGGCATCTGACACTTCCAAAACACAACTGTGATGCTTCATGAGCATCAGCACTTTTAAAAATCAGTCAGCTTTCTTTTTAGTATTCAATTGTCCTGGTCAAACAGATTGCACAGTCAGGAGTCCAGTCACATGCTTTCTTGTTTAAAATATGTGAATTAATTACTTAACTGCTTTATTCCTCTTTGTTTCACAGTGAAACACTTTTAGTCTCCAGAATCTTCTGTAGAAACGTTAATGTGATTAACTTAGGATCATAGGAGGTTACTAGGCTAATGGCCCTAGGGCCCTAACAAGCCCAGCCAAGAGTTTATTCCCAAGAAAGAAACCTCAGTCAGCACCTGTTACCCCTGTCAATGAGGGACAAGGGTGGAACCCCTGGGGCAAATTTGTGGTTTCCCATCCATTCATCAAGGTTGCGCTTGAAGAGGGTCAACAAGGTACTCTGTTTGATATGTATGGGAAGTCTATTCCAGAGACTGGGCAGTCTCTGGGAGACAAACCTGTGTCTCCAGCAGGTTTTGTTGATATCGCATATTAGATTTTAGGCCTATCGAGTGGGTAATTCATGAGGAGTTAGACTTGCTTATATGGAGCATCTCTAGTAGGGCAGGGTCCGATATTGCCTTGTAGAAGAACTTGTTGACTTGTTTAACTTTATTTTATTATTTTTCATTTTACTCATGTTTAGTAGCTGACATGTTGGTGATGTCTTTATTTATGTATCTTGTGTGACATGTTTACTACTATTTGTACGTATTTATTATTTTATGCAATTTAAATTTGTTTTATTTTTGCACTCAGTCCTCCTCTCCCTTGACATATATGGAGGCTAATACATTGCATTAGTCCCCCTTCTATTACCTTAATCATCAGGACACTTAACCTAGACTCTTACCTTGCCATCTTCCTTGCTCTCTAAATGGGTGATTTTCCTCCTTCTTTGACCTCACATTGAATTACTTCCCCCACCACTTCCATTATTCCTTAACAATCTGTTCTCAGGCATCTCCTGGCCACCACCTTTTGTCACTGTCCCATATTTCTCTGATACCAGCAATGCCTCCAATACCTTTCTGTACCACAGCATGCAACTCACTCATCATTTTATGCACTGCATAGTAATACTACCTATCTGTGCCCTGGTTCAGTTGTATTTATTCACTGATAATTTGTGCTTCAGTTTTTCCTTCATTCTGTACCTATATTCTCCTCTGTATCTTTGACATGCTTCACCCTTATGTCTTAGTTTAAAGATCATTAAGAGTTACCTTTTCCACTCAGTACTGAACATCAGTGTTCCTTTGGGATTAAAGTGGAGCCTGTTATGGAACAACGCTGGTCTCTCTGCGAGGTCTGTCTCCACCATTTAAACAGTGCAAGGTTGCTTTGTCCTCTGCTGCAGGCAGTTACTGTAGTCCTTAATGCTATCATCTTCAGTGTACATTTGAGAATACTATCCCCAGTTTCCTGACCTGGGAGCTTTCTTCTACCTCCCTAAACATGTGTGCTAGCACTACTGATGACTCCCATATCAGGTCATTTGTGCCAACAAGCACCACAATTTGTGCCTGCTTCTATGCCTTACTGACCACTTTTGTGACCTTTTTCTATGTCTTTTTAAGGCTGATCCCAGAGACCACTGTTACTATATTTTGTTCTTCCCTGCCTTCCTTGTCAATGCAATTGATTCCTTTCAAGACTGTTTCACTTACCATAATCCTTTTCTCTCCCCATCTCTAGCCCTTACTTGCTTCACTTCTTGCTCAGTGTCCCCAAGCCTCTTAACAACAATCATTGTCAGTCCAGTTTCAGTGCCCAGCCCGCCTGACTCTATGTGCTGGCTGCTTCACTCCTCTAATGTATCTTATCTCTTTCCATTTCCCCTCTGCACTCTTTCTACAAGCCCTTTTTACTGGTCCTTCATTCTTACCCTCTGCCCTTCCCATCTGCTTGACTGCCTATCTATGGCTGTTTCCATCCTGATCTTAAGACTGTTTTAATTTCTGTATGACTATCTCTGTCTCTGCTTCCCTCTCTCTCTCTTAGTCTCTCTCTTTCTAATTCCTCCAGCATTTGTCACTGCTTTCTGCAGCTGTTCATCCACATTGGCTTTCTTCTTGTCCTTCCTTTCACAGCTTTATCTCCTCTTCACTTTACTGTGTGCCACACGACTTCTCTGAAACCTTCTGCTCATGTCCCCTTGTCTCTTGCCTTTCTTTCTTATATCTTTTTCATCCCATCCTGCCTACTGGCCTCCTGTTCCTCCTCCCCTGCACCATTCTACTCATTCTCACAACTCTAGCAAGTCCACTATCATTTCTAGCTATTGTGTTCTTCCCTGAAATTCCCCATTCACCTCCAGATCGCATATCCTCTGGCACCACAAAATACCACAAGCTACACTGATGCCACACATGCTGACCACATCACTCATTTTTGCCCACTCTTCTTGCCCAGCCTGTCCTGTTCCTCTCATGATTCCTCATTTTTGGATACCTCACTTTTTTTTTTCTTTTTAATTAACTTTTTCTGTAGATTTAGCTTTTTTTTAGAGGCTAGTTAGGAGGTTTTTGTTTTCTCAAATATGATCCAATGTGATCTCTTAAGCAAATTTCAGTCAAATTATAAGTTAATGGGGAACTGAATATAGCAGAAAAAACAGTTATTGCTTAATTTGTCTTAGCATACATTTTCAACAAGGAAGCCTTCTGTGCGGAGTCTGCATGTCCTCCTTGTGTCTACGTGGGTTTTCCCCATGTGCTCATTTTTTTCACCCACATTTCAAAAACATGCAGAAAGTGGACAGGGCACTCTAAATTGCCAGTAGATATAAGTGTGTGCATGACTGATATGAAAGCAAGACTTGGCAACCTATTTGCATCTCCCCTCTTTGCCTTCCAAATTCCACATGTAGAATTAGCTGTCTGCTGGGTCCCTCTAGTCAAAGTCAAAGTAAACTTTATTGTTGATCAAATATACACAGCAGTGGAAGCCAAACAAAATTACATTGCTTTGGTCCCCATGCAAGACATAACAATGAACACATAGAAACCAATGTAGCACACAAAGGTAACAGGTAGAGGTAGTCAAACCCAAAGCACGAAACACAATCCAAAGTGGAAGCACCAGCAGTTTATTTAGTACATAAACGCAAATATTCACAAGGCTTTTTCATCCACAAGACTTCTTCAGATGTAACAAAGAAAAGAAAAAGAAAAAACTAGCTGTAGCATCCTTTATATCCCCCGCAAGTCACTTTGTTTAATAGTATGATAAATTGACAATTGGAAACACCCAGATTTATGCAGATACTCCACTTTCTGTAACCTTTACAGGTCTCTTTGCAAGCATGTCAATAGAAATGCAAATAAACAAATGAGCAAATTCACAACTAACAAATCTGTTTTAAAAACATTTTAAAAAACATGTATACTTACTTGTACAACATTAGGTAAAATTAAATGAATAAAAGTTTAAAAGTAGATTTAAAAAAGTAAAATGAAAGAAGCCTGAAAAAATGTAAAACACATAACAAGTATTGTGGTGACCAGCTTAAAATCTCAATGTTAAATAAAAGATAAATGAGCCTTATCTCAATATAACACATATAGATATACTTACAAGTATGGATAAAATGTTTAAGTACAAAGGTATTTATGAGTATATATAAAGAAAGTATATTCAAGGGACCTGAAAAATGTATTTAGCAGAAATGTAAAAAAGTATGTATAAAGTGTGTAGTGCATCATGTAAATAGAGAAGTTTCCCCAAAATAAAATGGGACTCCTTATAATTTAGCTGCCCTTATTTTCAAGATGGGGGCAATAGAGATGTGTTTGTTCAAACCAGGAGACCTATTTGCTTCCAGTATTAACTGTCAAAATACTTCTCTAGCCTCTATTCTGGTCTCCCAGGGACCCCCCCAACATATTGGTGTACCATCTCTATTACAAAAAAGCCACATTTGGACATGCAAGTTTATGTTTATAGATAGTGTTATTGCCGTTATGTGTTCTGATGGCATTCAGATGTTTGTAAATTCTTTGTTTCAATTTGCGTGTAGTTTTTCCAATGTAGAACGCACCACATTCTTTGTATAGGGCTAAATAAATCAAGCCTTCACTATTACAAATGGAAAAACTATTACTTTTGACCAGATAGTCCCTCTCCACTATGTACACTGAATCCTGCTTCACGATGTAAGAGCATTGGGCACAACATCCACACTTGTATGTTCTTGGTTTTCTTCCATACAACAACTTGTGGTCTTTCTCCAATAACTCCTTAAGGTTTTTTTTCTTTTTTGTAGGTAAATTTTAATGGGTTCTTAAATAGTACCTCCAGTTCAGAATAACAACTAAACCTGTCCCAGTCTCATGCAATGATGTTCTAACCCTTGGTGTGTTCTGATTGTAAAACATAACATAATTACCCCCAAAGGTTCCTTTCTTATCTAAATCTGAACGGCTTGGATTTTCATTGTTAGCATTATCCTTGTAGGCTAGCAAACTAACCTGCCCCATGTGCCCTTCCAACTTATCACGTTCCAAAGTGTCACTTCCCAAAATGGGGGCGAATTTAGAATTTCTACCAGTTCTCACCTCAAGCATAACATCCTCTATTAAATCTCTAGGGTATTTCCTAGCTAGGAACATGTCCATCACTTTCTGGCTTTTATGTTCATAGTCCACATCCCTAGAGGTCATCCTGCAACTAATAACAAGTTGCCCCTTAACAATATTTATTTTTTGTGTATAGGGATGTGAACTAGTAAAATACAAATAGGAGTTGGAAAAAGTCTCCTTCCTGAAAACATTGGAGGGGAATTCCTGTGCAATACAATCCTTTCTGATGGTAACATCTAAAAAATTAATCTCTTGATTTGAAATGTGATGGGTAAATCTTAAAAAAATCTGTCGTCTCATTCAAATATTGAACAAATTCCATCAATTTTGTTTCACTATCCTTCCAAAAACTACAAATATCGTCAAGGTAGCACTTATAATAAATCCAGTATTGTGCATATATTAAAAGACAAATTTTTGTTCCCAAACCATAAGGACAATGGCATAGTTGGGGGCACAACATAGCTACACCTTGTATCTGTTTGAAGAATTCACCTTCAAAGAATAAAAAATTCTGTTCCAGAACCAGATCCATAAGTTCCGTGTATAACAGGAAGGTGTTCTGGTCTAAATTCCCATCTTGGTTAATAGCTTCTTGAAACCATTCTGTGCCTATGCTATGCGGAATGACAATGAATAAATCCTGTATGCCCAAAGTAGCAAAAATAAGCGTATCTGAATACATTTTCTTATCAATGCTCTTTAAGAAGTCCCAAGAAGCCTTAAGTATCCCATTGGCATTGACCCAAATATTTTTTAACTTAAGGTCCAAGTACTTTGCCAAGGGGTACATTTTTGATCCATTGGCAGCAACAATGGGTCTCATGGGGGGATCCTCAACATTTTTGTGAACCTTAGGGATCCCAAATATGACAGGTATTCTGGGATTTTCCATACTAAGGCATTTGTGGGTTTCATGGTCAATTACTTGGTCATCTAACATGTCTTTTAACACAAAATCAATTTTTCGATATGCCACGTTTATTTCATTCCTAGATACTCTGATGTATCTTGATGTGTCATTTAGCATATTTAACATTTTACTGGAATATACAATACTGTCCATAAGAACCACCCCTCCCCCCTTGCCTGGTTGCATTATCCTAACATATCTATTTTCCTGTAAGGATTTAATAATATCAAATTCCTCCTTACTTAAATTACATTTTCCATTCCACCCCGTTGTGGTGTTACTTCTAATCTCCCTTTCTACCTGTAACTCAAAATTCTTTAGCTGGGGGTGCATGGGTGGATTGAATGTGCTGGGTCTCCTAACATCCGAACCCATGTTACCATTGTGCTATCCCTGAAATAAAATTTCTAAGTTTTTCTTTTTTAAAAATGTCTTCAGGTCTATCAATGTATCTACTATACTTTCCCTGTTTGTGGGAATGAGCTTGAGACCTTTGGAAAATAAAGAAAAATGTTACATAGTGACTTCTTCTCCACTATAATTGTAGATGTTAAAATAATGAAGCCTATGACATGGTCCTTCCACTACAATATTCTCCGTAACTTCAATTTGTTCCTGTCCCCCTTCACTGCTTACCTCCATTATTGTCTCCTGCTGTTTTGGGGACCTCTCTGAAAATATTTTACTGTGGATTTTTGCCTCAACCTGTCCAACCTCCTAAGTTCAGGAAAATCCTCATTGTCAATGTCCTGTTGTTCCGTTCCCTCATTCATCCTGGGGATCTTATTTGGCACAGTGTTGTTATCCATATCAAATCTGCTGAAGTAGGTTTGTAGTTTGTTCAGATATTATATGTTGTCATCACGTGGGGAGGATGAAGGCCTGTAGTCGGTTATGGCTTGAATTCCTTGCCAGAGACATTTGGAGTCCCTTTGGTTGGAGAAGTGTCTGTGAATTTTATGTCCATAGGTCCTCTTATACTCCTTGATACCTCTACTTAGATTTTCCCTGGCCTCTCCTAGGGCATCCTTGACTTTTGATTTAAATGCAGCATTTTGTGCCTTTAGGAGCTCATATACTTCACCAGATAGCCAGGGTTTCTGATTAGCATACATGGTGATACATTTGATGACTGTTACATCATCAACACATTTTGAAATGTAGGCCATTACAGATTCCATATACTCTGCTAGGTCAATATGGTGGTTCTTTACAGCTGCATCTCTAAACACTGACCAGTTTGTACATTTGAAGCAGTCCTGTAGTGCCACAACTGCTCCCTCAGGTCATATCCTTACTTGCTTGGTTGTAGGTTTGCCCCTTTTCAGCAAGTGGTCAGATGGTCTGAGTTGCCCAGATGTGGATAAGCTACTGCTTTGTAGGCCAGTTTTACGTTTATGTACACCTTATCCAGAGTATTCTCCCCTCTTGTTGCAAAGTTCACACGCTGATGGTAATGGGGTAATATGGATTTAAAGTCAGATTGATTGAAATCATGTGCTGCATGATTTATGTACCTCATATATATTGTAAAAAAAGTCTGAAACATGAATGTTTATATTATATTCTGTTATTATATTTTACTATAATATTTTTGTTAAGGTCATTTACATATTGTTAGCAATGTACTACTTAAACTAAGTTTACTGCTTGTACCTTAATAATGTTCTTTTGGTTGTGGATCTTTTCTCCCCGGGTCTCAGCTGAAAACGTTTTTTTTTTTTTCAACCCAGTCAGACACTACCCGATTAGCAAATGTAAATAAAATAAATAAAAATAAATATAGGCAAAATCAGTCATTTATTGACAGATACATGTTCAGTGCCCGGTATTAGCACTAAGTGGGTGTAAACAGCTGTTATCCTCACTCCATTGAATTCCCTAGGCAAGTAGAAGCGTCTGTATTTTAATGACATGAACTCAATGTTCTCTGAGCAGTGAGAGGTGATTATTTCACAGTTTGTACTCCAAATGTTGTTGATATACAAACAAACACCACATCCACAAGATTTGCCACAGAGAGACTGATTTCTGTAGGCATGAAATAATAACATCCTCTCCACATATATTGTACTATTATTTATACTGGAGTTCAGCCAAGTTTCAGTGAACATACATAAACAACTATTTCTCATCTTAGACTGTGTGGAAAGATCCATCCTTAAGTAGTCCATCTTCCTCTCCAGTGAGCGTACATTTGCCAGCAGCATGGAAGGAAGTGCAGGCCTGCAGGGATTTCTTTTCATTTTGGCCTTAATTCCTGCTCTAGAGCCTCTCTGTCTTGATTTTTCACATCTTTTCCTTTTAATATGCTTCTCATGTCTGATTGTCAACTGTTTAGACAGGTTTGACAGGTTCCTGCAGTTTTTACCATGTAAGATTCCAAGCTGCAGGAGTTCTTGGAGTGTGTTTGAGTTTACAGGCCTCTCTGCTAGTAGTTCAATAAACATCCAGCACATCGAGGTATGAGATAGGATTTCCAGAAGATTCTCAGCATTGTAGTTAATCATGCCTTCATTTCTTGCTCTTAAATCTGTTGTTTCTGATGAAAAACAAGGCAAATAGTGCACTTTTCTGTATCAATCCAAAGCAGCTGCTGCCACACAGGGCACCACCATTTACTAGGTGACTCTAGGTGCCAGATGTAACTCAACAGAGAATGAGATAGAGAGAGTGAGGTAGACAAGGAAAATGAATCTGAGTCTAATTCAGATAATTTCAGAAACAATCATTTCCTATATATTCTTTTTCTTCTTTCGGCTTTTTCCCGGTTAGGGGTCGCCACAGCGGATCACCCATCCGATTATGATTGGCAGTGGAGATTTACAGTATCGAGTTGCCAGCCCAGCGCCCAACCTTCCACAGAAGGCACACACATGCACACACTCACACCTAGGGCCAATTTAGAGTGTTCAATCCACCTACAGCATGTTTTTGGGATGTGGGAGGAAACCAGAGCACCCGGAGGAAACCCACGTGGCCACAGGGAGGAAAACAATAATTTCTTATATAATCCTGTCAAATACTAGACACATAATCTTCCTGAAAGCCTCTCAACATAAATTTAGAAAGCTATGATATTCCAAAACTGGGATAGTTTCCTAAAACCACTTTAACATTTCTATCTCCCATTAAATTTCTTCTATCGCTGTTACCAATTGAATTGCATAGTCTGCATATGCATAAAGTTTTGGTTTCAATACTGAAGGCCTGTGACACAACTTCATTATTTGTTCTAAATGGAATAGTTTAATAAGCAATTATGGTTCTAAGAACAACTGTGGAAAATTATAACATTTTACAAAAGAAAAAAAAATTAAATATAAAGGTTTTATTGGAACAGAAAGCCAACAAAATATAATTTGAGAACATGTATGCTAGATACTTGAGTTCTGCCATTACATACAGCATTGGTTCTACTCAACAGTATGAATAGTGTGTCTAGTTACAAGGTAATGACTGTTTAATATAAATGTCACTATTTGTACATGTTTGTGCAAGCTTCAGTCAAGATATGAATAGAAGAGTTTTAGATGATGAGGGTGTCATTGGTTCGTAAGTGATCACCCTAGACTGCTCTGCATCGTGTGGTACTTTAGGGACTTTTTCCTGTCCTTAGTGGTTTGTAAGCCATGGAGTTAGTACATATTAATGCCAGTGATGGAGGGTGGCAAACTGCCCCACATTGGTAGTTAAAAGGGGCATGTGTTGATTACTGTAGTTGTCCAGTGGGAGTGGTACATAAGTGATTGGATGATGACAGAGTGTGCTGTTATGAGGACTTTATCTAGTTGAGAATGTATGACTGTGGAGTTGGTACATAAGCAAGAGGTACAGAGGTGGAAAAGCCCATCACTCTAAATGATTATTTAGTACTTCAATTGATTGCATTACTCACAGTGCCAGATGTTTATTATGTGTATAATTACAATATGCTGAATATGATAACTGGCCATTAGATTTAGTTGTAGATAGTTTTATCAGCATTAATCCATACACACATATATGTATGCAGGTGGAGTTTTGCATGTGTGTGTGTGTGTGTGTGTGTGTGTGTGTGTGTGTGTGTGTGTGTGTGTGTGTGTGTGTGTGTGTGTGTGTGTGTGTGTGTGTGTGTGTGCATGTATGGCATAACCCTTTAATGTATGTCCTCTCATTTGCTTTTGGTTTGCCTGTGTTTTACTGATGTTATTATTGCAATAATGAAAAACAGACATACAAGGATTCTTTTACTTTTATTATTGGGCTTCAGTATTTATGAATGTATTACTGTGTGAAGTAATTAATCAATCCCCTTTTGGTACTTTGCAATGATTTTTGAAGAGCAGTGTTATGAGTTTTTTTAAGATCGGAAGTTAAGAGGAATGACTGGAATATATATTCAGTTATTAGATTTCAATTGAGTAAAATTCTTCCAGTACCTTATTAGAAACTTGCCATTTCTGTGTTATGTTATATCCACTGCCTGCAGTAGAAATTGTGCATTTTGATTGAAAAGAGTCACTTGCAATCAGTGTGCTCACCTGGTTGCAAGTGATTCTTTGTGTTAATTTATATATTTGCTAGTGACTTTCTTGCTTTACTTTCCCCAAATGTTTAGATTTTCTAAAACTACAGCAGGACTGGACCTCATTCATAAGTCAAAGTACAGTTAAATTTCATGAAACCAGTATTGCTTCAGTCATTGATTTTGCTAAGAGTGTTCTTATCAGTACTCAGAATGTATCCTGAGCTGCCTTTTTCATAATTCATACAGAAGCCTGTATTGGTAGCATATCTGAGTATGTTTACAAATTCTTTTTCAGTTATTACTTCTTAAGTATGCAACTTTGGGGTAACCATTTGAAATGTCAGGACCCACTAGAGCAAGTCCCAAAACAATGAGACTGGTTGGCTGAAAAAATGGACTTAGAAGTCCAAGATGGACTATATATATATATATATATATATATATATATATATATATATATATAGTAAGGCGAATTCGCATAATTGCGAACGCAATTATTTTGAACCACAAAACATCCCCCCTTTTTGACCCATGGTAGCACTTGTTTAGGTGGTAGAGTGGTTGGAAATGTCAAATTTGGAGTTTCGTGTGACCTTCTGACCGTTCGACACCTGGAGCTTCGACATTTAGGTTTGGGGAAGCCACGATTCGATTATCATTGGCTCGGTCATATGCATGTATTCCTATATATATATATATATATAAGTTTGGGTGGTGGGGGCTTGCCCCCACATTGGGGGGTGAAGGGGGCTTACCACCTGTAAAAATTAAGTTTAAGGATAAAGAGTGATGTATGAGATTTGTACTTCTCCTGAGTTTTTGACTTTTTTTTCATTCTGTCAGCACTCAATATTAAAAGTACCAACATTTTCAATAGGGAGCTCAACTGGGGATTGCTTTTTATGTGAGAAAAACCCAACAAAACAGTTACTCCCTGTTGTCATCAGGAAGGTGCCCTTATATGTCAACGGTTCATACTGCAAATCATACAAGCTTAGCCAATGACCCATATTCAAATTTTCCCTACAGCCTCTAGGAGTGCAAGATAAACTAGACAGACCAGGGCAGAATATGAGGTTACCCATCCAATTATCTAGGTTTACCTTGAAGGTTGCAAGGGTGCTAATTTGCATAATATGTAGTGGAACTTTGTTCCAGAGGTGAAGGGTGCTTTGGGATAAGAATCTGTCACACCAACATGCCTCATTTATCTACTGATCAAAGTTTAGTTCATTTAACTGAGCATTTGGAAAACCATTTATTCTGGAATAGGGAGGTCAAAGAACGTCATCTTTTGTAGCTAAAAACGCTAGACACAAATCTGCCAATCTGTTCTGAAAACTGAAATTTTTGAGGCAGATGTTATTTTAGTTATGATTCTTTGAAATCTCTCAAGTGTTTTGATATGTTTAGCAAACACGTCAAAGGGTATAATATATTCAATGAAATATGGGATGAGATATGAGTAAAGGGGAATTAAGACTTCTTTGTGTCTACAGGAAATGCCTTTGGAAATTGCATGAGCCAAACAGAAGGCTTTCCAAACTATTGTAAAAACATGATGCTCAAAAAACAAAGAATTTTCAGCAAGAGAGCCTAGATCCCACATGAAAGTGTTTGATTGGAGGTGTATGTCATTTATATGGCATGTGAAAATTTTTGATTGACCAAATACCATAATGAACTCTTATACATTTTTTCACATTTAATTTGAGACTATTCACCTTACAACAGTTGTTAACAGGTCTAAACTATGTTAGAACAATTGTGAGTTAATAGAAGATCAAATAACAACAAACAATTTGCAGTCACCTGCAAACTTAGATTTATTTATTTATTTACCAGTTTGATGGGATAGTCCATTGACCCTTTTCAACCATGACCTCATATCAGTGAGACTACAGATATAATATAAAATGCAGAATAAACATTGAAAGAAATGCATAGTTAGAAAAAAGCAAGCCATAACATACAGTGTCTAAATAGATGGAGATTGGCAGAACAACAATTGTTTATTTTAGTTTGTCATATTATTGAACCTTGTAGTTATATTTATAAAGGAAGATATGTTCTTTAATGGGCTTTTCTGATCAGAGGCAAACGTAAAATATGACATTGTCATGTTTCTGGTATGCAAATAAAACTACAAATACCTGGTTACAGAGCCTGCTGGCTACAGAAAAGTTTTTTCAGAAGTAGTAACCTGATCCAAGTTAACTAAATATTGTTAACATTAACAAGATACATCAGTAGAGGAATATAGAAATATAACACCATTGTCACTGTTGAAGTGACATCCCAACCCCATGTGCAAAATGGGAAAAAGGGGTTGTGGGTGGATGGATGGAACAGAAAGTAAGAGTAGAAATAAAAAGAGGACTTACAGTGAAGTGTATTAGAAAACGGGGGGGGGGGGGTAAAACAAATAGAACATGTAGCCTGTCATATGGGACATACAGCTTCTGCCTAAAAAAATGAACAGAAAGAAATTTGGAGTGGAGTTAGAAAAAATAAAACAAAACCCAGGAGAAGCAAGAGTTCAATATGGTTTAACAAGGTATCTATGGAGGCAATATGTTCAGAAAAAAATGTAATTTCATGAGTTAAAGTAGACAAGATGTGTATAGGCAGTTACATGAGGAAGCGTGAAAAGGGGGCTACAAAGGTAATAAGAAAAGCAAGAGCAAATATGTAGAAAGATCTAGCAGACAGTATAAAAATGCAAGAAAGAGTTCTCCATACAAACAGGGAAAGAAGAAAGGCCAAGAAGGTGCTTCAGTAATTGGTCAAGGAAGAGAATGAGTACGGTGAGAAATTGTGAGAAGGGCAAGAAATTCTTAATAGATTCATGTCTGTTTACATAAGGGAAGGAATAGCACCATCTTAGGAGGAAGAAACCAGTAAGATCTCTAACATACAGTCAAATGTAAATGGGAGTTGTAGAAAAGAAGCAAAAAGCTAAATGAAAAATTATATTCAGCTAAATAAATATTTCAGGTGTTTGTACACATAGTAATAGTTGTTATCATTCACATATGAAATAGCACTTCATTTACTTATAAAATGGTGCTGTGTCACTGGTATTGTATTTCAGCACATAGGACCCTACTTTGATTTCTGCTGATGGTCCTATTTTGTCTGAAAATAGCCCTGTATGTCATTTATTAATCTCTATCCCAGCACTCTGTAGGCACAATGCACTGAGATTAGTCCTGGGAGGGCAACAGTCAATCACACACACACACACACACACACACACACACACACACACACACACACACACAGACATGCACACGCACACGTATATGGATAGTTTTGATGAACACAAATTCACCTACATTATGTCTTTGGGATCTGGGTGGAAACTTGATCACCAAGAAAAAAAATATTCTGGTACGAGGAGGATGTGCAGACTCTGTTCAGAAATATTCAAAGCTAAAATTCACGTTGAAGGAACAAGTGTTCTTAGGTAACAATGCTATCCTTTGCACCTTTGTGCCTTCCTAAATCAAAAGATAACAAACTTAGCTAAAAAGCTAATAACCTTAGCTTAATAAGTTCAAAAACAAAAACACCAAGGAAACATCTCAGTGAAAGCTGAAGCCAGCCTAAAACCTTGCACCTTTCTCTGCTCTGATAGAAAGAGACATATAGAGAGTAATGAATGAGATGGGGGTTGTGACTGTTTGGTTAGGTCTAATATCTTTAGAGAACCAGAACTAGTTACTGGACCTCTAGACACACTTGAACATTGCTGCTGGATTGCAGCTATATACATTTCCCTTAAGATTATGGTAGTTTTTCATCTGTTGAAAAGTGTGCAATACTGTTGTCATGGGTACAGTCATGGTTGTCGCTGGGGATCATAGGTTATAGCTCACAGGTTAGTACTAAGCTAACTGCCCTTGCAAGCCATTTTAAGCCTAGCTAATTATCTCTTGTGAGACTCAAACGCTGCACCGTGTGTTTGTAAGGCAAACACTTTAACCATTAGGCCACCCTCCCGCTGCTGTATATAGTCATGTAAATATCTGGCAATATCTAGTTGCCCTTTGCATAATGCTTTGTATCTTGTTTGAATTTACTTCATTGCCATGCCAGGTTAATTGGCCAATTGACATTTTTATCCTGTTCTGCTGCTGTGTATAGTCATGTAAATATCTAGCAATATCTACTTGCCCTTTGCATAATGCTTTGCATCTTGTTTGAATTTACTTCATTGCCACGCCAGGTTAATTGGCCAATTGACATTTTCTTTTGGCTTACTTGTTCCCTTTTCACGGATAAACTGAATGTAGCTATGTAACTTACAAGTTATTAGCTTTGTATCATTGCCTTGTGATACCTGTACATGCTGTTATTTACAGTTCCTCAGCCTATATTTTCTGTTATATCCAGTGATATATTGCACAATGACTTAACATGAATTAATTTATGGTGTAGAGCAATTGTGTATCTGACACAGCTGTTCCACTACTTGTTTCATTTCCTAATCAGTACTTTTTTGCTCAGTATCTTCTTTTTGTACCATGTTTTTGATCCTGCTTGCCATGTTACACCATTGTGTATTTATATACCAGGCTGTTTTTTAGCTTAACATTGTAGGACTGTGGTTAATTTGTGCTAAGTCATTTCATATATTTTTGTGAGTCCCACCCATAGTATTTTTCAACTTCTTGAAATTCTGTAGCAGTACCTAACACATGTAATTACTGAGATAGACAGGATTGGTATAATTTCTGATTATTACCTCCAGCCAAGTTACCTTTCTGGATTCATTCCAACTAAATTAAATGCATTGCTTCAGTCCCCCATTCAGACAGAAATAAAAAGGGTAAGTTGGCTGTGTATATTAATGATATTTTGTAGTCTGAGCACAAGTTACTTCAATGATGTATCATAATTTCTAGATCTACATTTAAAAAGAGAGCTGCAGGCATTTGGGACACATTAATTTGAGATGTCTTGTCAGAAAACACAACAGTTATGGAGGAAAGCATCTTTAAGTGTATACCCTAGCAGGACATGAGCAAGTCATATTTTGTTATGGTGTTGGGTATTGCTTAGTCACTAACCTGGCACTGCCCCTACCTCCCACTATGGTAGAAATGTGAAGTATTCTTGACTCTCCCACAGTGTATTCTTATTACACAGTGGTATTGTTGTAGTGTCAGTGGCTCAACAGGTAGCAAGCTTGCCTTTGGTACAGAAGGCTATGGGTTCTACTTCAACGCCTGGTAGATCAATTACTGACATTACAGTGTAGCATAAGGCAGGTACTTGACTCCTGAGGGTGTGATACTTTTGATGTGATATTAAACCAAAGCTTTATCTGTTTAAGTTGGTGGTAGCTCAGGTGGATGTAAAAGATTCCACAGCACCTATTGAAAAGAGTATTTTTTTAATTTGTAAACATTCATATTATTTACATATTTACATTATTTACATATATAACATCACTCAATATGTCATCGACTTCTTTTTAAGTGTTCCCCCCACCCTTTTACACACAAGCAAAACCATATTTTTCCAATATTTTTGTCACTATCCATTTTCCATTTTATTTAATCTCATTAAGTCTTTCATTCCAAATTGTCCATGTTACATAAAATATAACTCTGTCCATTCTATTTGCCTCTTCTTGAGATCTTGTTCCATAATACCCATATTCTATTGTGTCCATATTTATTTTATTTATGTATTTATTTATTTTACATTTGTTAACCGGGATTGTCTGACTGAGCAAAAGCCCTTTTTCAGCAGAGGCCAGGGGAGAAAAGCTCCAAACCATAGTTACAAAAAATATAACCATTACAAACACAGTTAACATTATAATCATGCTCACAACCACCCCAGGCACCAGAGGAGGAGAAGAGTGTTCAGACCTAGGGTAACCTACCAGGGGCTACATGATCTGGAGATAGTAGAGTGTTACAGGGTGGACAGTGACACCCTACATCAACTTGTGGAGCTGTGCCGGCCATGCCTCAGAATCAGAACAAATAGAGGGGAACCCATCCCAGTGGATTCAAAGGTATGTGTAAGCCTGAGAATACTAGCCACAGGTACCTTTCAAAGGCCAACTGGGGAAATCATGGGGATCTCACAGGCATCAGCATCCAGGGTACTTCACCAGTTCCTGGATGCCATGTTACCACATTCCAATGAGCAGATATACTTCCTCTGAACCCAGGAGGAGTTGGCCAGCAATATGCGTCTCTTCCACCGTATGGCAGAATACCCAGAGGTACTGAGTGCAATAGACTGCATACACATACACATCAAGTCACCACCTGGTGAGAAGGGTAGGCATTACATAAACCGCAAGGGATACCCTTCCATCAACTACTAGGTTGTGTGCAATGCCCAGGGCATTATCATTGATGTGTGTGCTGGCAGCCCTGGAAGCTATCATGACTCCCACATCTGGCATGCCTCACAGCTGTATCAGGTATTTGCCAGGGGGGACATTCCATATGGCCACCTGGTGGGGGATGCTGGCTATGCACTTGAACCATGGATGATGACTTCCATCAGAAATGCACACATACCCATACAAGAAAACTATAATGAGGCACACGCACAAACCAGAATCATCATAGAGCATGTGTTTGGGATGCTTACATCATGGTTCCGTTGCTTGGACATATCTGGTGGAGCCTTGCAGTACTCTCCAGGTATGTGTGCCCACATCTTCATAGTATGTGCCATGCTACACAATATGATCCTGTGGAAATAGCTGCAGCAGGGACAGAATGGTGAAGGCCCTAACAGCCCACCATCATTGCTAAGGGCCACACAGGCACACAGATACTCAAACCACGAACACCCTAAGCCAGCCCCAGTAGGCAGACAGAGGTGTGCCCAGCATGCCCATGCCTTGGCACACAGGGAACGTATAGCACACACACTGACAGTGTATGCACCTAGGGACTGACACCTTTCGCCACCTGCACGCACAGTAAAAATGGATGGCACACATACAAGACTAACTGTAAATTGTCATGTATAAGCAGTCTACTGTGTGCATCCAACATAGGCAGCCCTCAACTATTGCACACACAACTGCTATTGGCACAAGGTAAGTCAACACCTGAACAGTAAATTAAGCTATGAGCATGTGCTGATACTGTATGTATAGATTCATAGGTTCATAGGTTGGTGCTTGGCTAACTGCCTGAGGGCATTCATATGCCTAGCCAAAATGTGTCAGCTTTTGCCACCCCATTGATTAATTAACTGTCTCTCTGTGGAGCAGAGCCAATGGCGGGATCCCTGTGGTGTATCTTCTGTTCCCCATCCACAATTCATAGGTTCGTACTAAGCTAACTGCCCTTGTGAGCCATTTTAAGCCTAGCCAATCATCCCTTGTGAGACTCACCCTGAACCTTGTGTTTGTAAGGTAAACATCTTAGCCATTAAGCCACCCTCCCAACCCCCAAGGTTTCTCATGAGGAGTGTTAGTGAGGGGCTCTGTATAATGTAATTAGGGATGTAGTTTCAAAGCATGGGGTGTTTCTGTGACAGGAATCTGTCCCTCCAGCATCTTCTAGTTATTGTTGTGGCAAGGTTTAGCTGACTACAGCATGTGGCTCACTGTGACATGGATTCCCATAGATGGAGCATATCCGTTAAGCCTGAGTTGGACATGGCTTTGTTAGCCAGCAGAGATCATCTCTCAGTAAACGAGATGCCACTGAGTAAAGCAGGAGTTTATTCAGTCTGGCTGCATAAGACATAGGTTTGAAGCCAGTAATCCTCTTGGCGAGGTATGTTCGTGGACCTTCCAGCTGTTGGAAGTGTCTTTTGAGGTACATCCCAAATGGGTTATTATACTCTATGATAGGACTGATGAGTGATGAGTAAAGGCGCACTATAACCTCAGTATGTCTAGATGCAAACCCTTTAGTAATTGGATGGCCTACATAGAAGGATGTCCTAACTACTTTGGAAATATGATTGTCAAAGGAGAGATCACTATCTACCTTAGTCCCCAGATACCTTATTACCTTATTTGTATTAAAGTGGCTGCCACTTACGTGTTAATATGTTGGTGTTTAGTTTTCCAAAATGGAATGACCATGCAGTTTGTGGCACTTAGCTGTAGTCCATGACATTGACACTCTGTGTCAATCTCTGTGAGGCCCCTTGAAGGTTGTCTGTGTCGGCTGGACTGTCATTTACGGCTCCCAGTTTGCAGTCATTGCCAAACATGGTCTGCCATAGTCCTCCTGTGTTTGCCTGTACCTCTGAAAAGTATATGCCAAACAGTAGGGCTCCCAGGACTGAGTCCTATGGGACACCAGTTGTGACTGGTTAAGAGTTGGACCTGGAGGCTGCTAGTCTTACCATGTGGGTTCTGTGTGTAAGCCTGTTGGCAACCCATCCTGTGATGTATGGGTTTATGTACAGGCTGGTGAGGTTATCAATAATACCTGAGTGGGAAATGGTATCAAAAGCCTTGGCGAGGTCCAGGTAGTAAGTGTGAACCACCTCTCCCCTCATCTAATGTCTTAATGGCAGTCTGTAACATGTCAAACAGGTTCAGTAGGCATGATCTGCACTCAACCAAGCTGACCTGGGTTGGGTCAAGTGTTTGGAGGTTACCAATATCGTTGTCAATGAGTGCCATGAGGATGCACTCCATAGCTTTGCAGACTAGGCTAGTCAGGCATATTGGGCAGTAGTTACCATGGTCAGTTGTGTTTCCACCTTGGGTCGAGTGGAATACCCATTGCTATGCACCATTGTATGGGCATGTAGGCTGTGTAGAGTCTGAGGTTGAAAAGCTTAATTAGGTTGGGGGTTAGTTTGTCTTGTAGTGTTTGCAAGATGCAGTCTGGGACACCATCTGCCTCCATTGACTCTGTGTTTCACCATCTGAGAGAGCCATTTCCACTTGTGTGTTTCTGATGTCTGGGATACTGTACTTTCCGGGTATTGTTGTGGGCTCTTTAGGGGGGTTAAGTTTGCACGGAATGTATCTGCAAGGATGTTGGCAATATCAGTAGGGTCAGTATATTTGTACTATATTGCACTGGCACAGTGCAAATCTGTGTATTACAACTTAGATCCTTGACATAGCCAAAGAAGGCTTTGTGGTTATCTTTCGAATCCCTGCCTATTTTCCTGTTGATGTTAGCCTTGGATGATTTCATGAGGGACAACTGTTTCTTACTAATACTGGTCACGGATGTCTGCCCTTCCTGGGTGTTGCTGTTTTTCTGGACTAATGTCCTACTTCTGTTGTATAGCCTGTTTATTGCAGGGGTCCGCCAGAATGGTGTCCTTGTCTAGTCATGGTTTACCAGTGATGCCATGATCCATACATCCTTGTAGGTGCTTATAGAGTGGATTTGTAAATCTTTCTGTATCTTGAGCAATGTTTTCCCTCAGCCTGGGGGCTGCAAAACCTCCCACCTCTGTCTGTAGTAGTGTGAATTTAGCTGTAGGAAAGGTATTCACTGTGGTTTCCTTGGATTGGGGAGATGGTTGGGTGTGGAAATCAGTGAAAAGTCCATGGTCAGATCTAACCAGTGACCGGTTTACCTCTGCTGTGGTGCACCTGTCGCCCATGTTGGTGATTACCACTTCTAGTATGTTTCCACCTCTCATTAGGGAGTTTACTATCTGACACAGAGCATATGAGGTGATAAATTCCAGGAAGTGCTGAGCCTGGAAGTGAGTACTTGAGTAAGTTTCCCAGTTAATGGTAGGGTAGTTGACATCGACCAATACCAGGTTGTTCAGTAGGACTGTCATGTTTTCCACT
Source organism: Protopterus annectens (assembly GCF_019279795.1). Classification (NCBI taxonomy): domain Eukaryota; kingdom Metazoa; phylum Chordata; order Ceratodontiformes; family Protopteridae; genus Protopterus; species Protopterus annectens. The sequence continues at coordinate 716,585,755 of NC_056728.1, forward strand.
GTCTCCAGGTAGGAGGAGTGGTGGTCCTGAGTCATGGAGGGTGATCTGTAGCAGGCCACAGTTTGCATTGTAGTTGTGGCTGATGTTAGCTGCACATGGATGATCTCAGAGGTATTATGCTGCCCTACTTACCTGGAGGTGTAGGTATCCCCAATGAATATGGATACACCCCCCATGTCTGTGTCAGTCCATGTTCTGTGGCTAAAATGTGTGGTATGGTTTGTAGTCCAGTAGTGCTGGTGTGCTCTCAGGAGCCTTAAAACATGTCTCAGTTATTGCACAGATGTTAACATTGTCCATACGGAGGAGTGCTGTGAGTACGTGCATGTTGTGATTACAACCCCTGGAGCTGAGTAGCATAACCCTCAATGATTCCACTATTGTGCTGTTTATGGAGGTGGGAATCACCTTTGAGACTTGCCGAAAATAGGCACCATGGGGGCACCAATAGCCTTGGCCAGTATTCCAAAGCCTAAGGCTGACACATGCAAGCCGGCATGGTATTGCTGCATGCATGTTACTCATCTGTGCTTGTTTCTCATCTTTCCTGCAGGTAACCTATTGGTAAGTAATAGAAAGCCTTAAACTTATACAAGTCTTCTAGCTTCCAAGATAGGCTTTTGGAGTGATTAAGTATCAGTGTTCTGTATGTTCTTGCTGTACTTAACTGTTTTCTGACTACATGATGATTTCTCACTGTATATTGTGATCTGAAAGCTCTGTTTATTCACATATTATGTCTGTGATGGCCTGCACTTAAGAGGTTCACAGATATGTGGTAGACTATCTACCCAAGGGCATTTAGAAGCATAGTTACAGTGTGTTGGCTTTTTCCGCACCATTGATGAAGTAACTGAGCCTCTGTCAAGCATAGCCAATGAAGTGATTCCAGGCAGAGTTGCCGGAAGCTGTTGAGGACTGGGATGGTCGAGGGTGATAAGGGCACTTAGTGATCTAAAGAGGGCATGTTAACGTGAAACATCAACACCATTCAATTCCCCCAACAGGTCTTGCAGCTATAAAACTGGAGGGGCTCCCCACCCCCTGTCTGTATCGTTCTGAGACACATGATCCCAGGGGTGTATATTCTGTTACCCATTCACACATCAAAGTTTCTCATGAAGTGTGTCAGTGAGGAGCTACGCCTAATGTAGTTAGGAATTTAATTTATAGTCTCTCATTTCATTTATGTTTTTATTTCAAGAGTAAGTGAAGCTCAGTGGGTTTGGGTGCCTCCGCCCTTTGCTTAGCCTAGCTTGCACATAGAAAACATCTAAATAGGAAATAGGCAGAAGCAACGTTAATGTCAATAGTGTAATGGTTACAGCATTTGCATAGTATCTGTGCATTCCTGATTTAAATCCCAATAAAGTCAGAGATGCTGTATATATATATATATATATATATATATATATATATATATATATATATATATATATATATATATATATATATACAGTTACATCTATAGCCATATATATAAACATCTATGAACACACTTTGTGACACAGAAGCAATCCAAAGGAATTGAAGTGCACACAAAACACATGCAGCTCTGCTATTATAGCTATTAATATTAACTTAATTCACCATAGAAGGGATGGTTGTTGTGTATGTGGAGATTGGGGTGGGGGGAGGAAAGATGGCCAATGAAATTATGCATCAAGGAGAGCCTGGGTTGGATGTTCAATAAGTGAACTGGAGGATTATACATGGAGTATGAGAACAATATAAAAAAGAAACAAAACAAGAACCATTCTTATCCATAATACACCGTCAGGTCACATTGCAACACTTAATTCCACAAACATATGAACATTAACATGCATCATACATATGTACACCAACTGACTGTCACATTTGTTTTCAGTAGTGAGGAATGCCCATAGTAAAATGTATATTCTAAACACCATAACATTTGTGCATATCTCAGAAGCCTTAGTGGAAAAGTCAGTGACTGTGGTGTTCATGGTCCCGGGTTCATGACCTGCAAGGGCTGTTAATTTATTTTGAGGGCCAGAATAAGGTCTGTCGAATGCAGGTTGATTAAAGCACTTTTAAGCAGTTGTAAACAGTTTTGCACAGGTTTGCACTACGGAAAAGTTGCGCTTAAACACGGTTAAACAGATAAGCGTCTCACAGGTTTAACCTTTGCTTAACATCAAGCAGACCATGGGAAAACCCGCTTACAACCACTTAAATGTGCATTAATTGCACTTTCCCTACCCGTGCCTGTCCTAAAAGGTAAAATATTAACCACTTCCAGGATTAGAACCTGCAACCATGTACACCATTCTCAAAACAACCTACCACTAAGCTACCTGAGTTGTACCTATGCCAGTTGTGTATTCAGACAGGTTAAAACACAAAAGGGAGGATTGTGTGGAAATAGGACAAACCGCCATGTACCCAATAAAAGGTGTATGCTACATAGATATACATATATATATATATATATATATATATATATATATATATATATATATATATATATATATATATATATATATATAGGTTCATAGGTTCATACTAGGCTATCTGCCCTAGGGCATTTATAAGCCTAGCCCAGAGTTTTGTGATTTTCGCCACCCCTTTAGTTTGAAGGATACTATGCCCATTATTTAGCTGTGCCTCTGTCAAGCAGTGACACTGAGGTGATCCCTGGGGTAAACCTGCGATCTCCCATCCATTGGTCAAGATTTCTCTTGAACAAAGCCAGCGAGGTGCTCTGCCTCACATGTACCGGGATTTTGTTCCACAGCATAGGGAGTCCCTGGGTGATGAATTTGTCCCTCCAGCACATCCTATTTATGACCGTATCAAGGTTCAAGTCTCATGCTCTTGTAGATCAGATGGATTTAGATTTTTTGAGGTGAAGCATGTCCATTAATTCTGGGTTGGACATGGCCTTGTATGTCAGGCACAGGTCACCTCTGAGCAGGCGGTAAGCGACTGAGTAGAGCTGGAGCTCCTTCAGTCGGGCAGCATAGGATATATTTTTTAGACCCTTTATCCTTTTGGTGAGGAACTTTTGGGGCCTTTCCAATTGCTGCAGGTATAGAGAGAGAGAGAGAGAGAGAGAGAGAGAGAGAGAGATACATAGATACATGTCGCTATATAGAGATATACATATATATGTAGATATATAGATCTATGGAGGTACATATAAACGTATGCAATAATATATATTATATATCTATATCTCTATACACATATATACATACATACATACATGTGTGTATACAGCATCTGAAGTGTTCAAATCTGAATATAACATGGACCATAGCAATCACACATTCTGCCACCCCCAAACAATATGAACATAACATATGAAGAGTATATGGCAATACACTATTACAAATATGTTCTATGGACATGAGAAAAATAGGGTTAGTCACCAACACAACTACAGTGACTGCAAATATCCATGGCAGAAATACACAGACATCTTTCATGTAGCCAAACTTTATTACATTCCGATGTATTGCCAAAAGGATTCAAGGACTAACAATACCTGTATGCTATACAGGAAACATTTAACAGTGCCGTAATGAATCAGCCTGCAATTACCATATTATTAGTCCACTAAGGAATAGGTGTTCACATAGGGAAAGAACCTCCACACACATATAGAATATGTATAAAAGCAGTTCCTACACACCTGCATCTGCTATGTACACCCACCAACATCTCCCCCACACCCAAACTAATTACAACAATGCATACTGTCATACGATAACCAATTATTCACCCACTGTACGACATCTGCTGAAACCTTAACATACCTGGACAGAGACACACTAACATGGCCCTATGTGAAATAGTTCTGTTATACAATGGAACAACTGATGATGTTACAGGGTTTGTTTGAACTAATCCTGTTACAGAGGGTTGAAAAGTAATTACACCAGGAAGTGTTACCAATTACTGATTATCAGCACAGTATGATACACATTTACACCAAACTAAAGATGTCTGGTGAACACACTGTAAACCCCCTAACATTATATGCATAGCCATACAACCGTGAGTTGGTCAAACATCCTGGCCAGACTGAAACATATGCAGAAGTATTAGGTACAGACAAACCCTGCACAAGTAGCAATGTTCAGAAATATAACAGCAGTACTCACATGTAGACCAAATCTTCTAGGCATTACACACAATATATTTCTGTTTGTCTCCATACAGCTGTTGCAATAGATTTCAAACAACCCTTCCAGGCTGTCTTTCTCACAAGTAAGGCAAAGGGACAATGCCCAAGTGGAGTACTCAATTATACTCCACCGTTGCCATGGTATTGGCTAAGGAAGTAGCTGCACATCTGGTGTGCATGTAATTAACTACTGTGGAACACCAATTGGTGATCAGGATAGCACATGTTACTGATCTCTAACTATAAAAGGATGCCTTGTAACACATTCAAACCATCTGTATCTACCTGCAGAATAGTACAAAATACCCAACAGAAGATTGAAACACAAACCGAAAATGATTAGTATACCAGTCAATAACACCTCCAATTACTAAGAAGGTATGTATATCATTTAGTATGTCTGTGTATGTAGTACCTGTTCTGTAATAATTACAGTGTAATCAATGCATATAGTGGAAATAGCTATCTTGTAGTGATGTATTGTTGAGCAGTAGTAATGCTTGTAGTATTCTATGTGTGTACTGCTGTAGGTCACAAGGCAAACTCCTCATACACCACAAGGGATGATATGGGCTTGGAACTCACCAATTCACTTCCAGCCACTGTCAACTGTCAGGGTTGGTCCAACAAATATGTGCTATAACAGGGGATAGTATTTGTCGGTATATTGTAACAGTAGACATATGTATGGGTGTATAGGGCGGCCACGGTGGTGCAGTGGTTAGCATTGCCGCCTCACAGCAAGAGGTTCTCTGGTTCGATCCTCGGCTGGGGTGCCTTCTGTGCGGAGTCTGCATGTCCTCCCTGTGGTCGCGTGGGTTTCCTCCGGGTGCTCCGGTTTCCTCCCACATCCCAAAGACATGCTGCAGGTGGATTGGACACTCTAAATTGGCCCTAGTTGTGCGTGTGAGTGTGCCTTCTGTGGAAGGTTGGGCGCCGGGCTGGCAACTCGACACCGTAAAACTCCACTGCCATTCAATGTGCAGACAAGGTGATCCGCTGTGGTGACCCCTAACCGGGAAAAGCCGAAAGAAGAAGAAGAAGACATATGTATGGGTGTATTAGTGAGATGAACATGTCAAAGGTGGGCTTACTGTGCAAATATGATTTGCATTGTGGGATATTGTGCGAATAACTGTGTAATGTACAGTATTTTAGGCAGATCTGTATTCCATTTTACATAGAATTTCTGTTATGTTATGCAAACATTAGTTATGTCTATTGGCGATTACAATACTCAATAACAGGATACATATTACTTGTATTCATCTGACAGTTTAGCAGCAGGACAGCAAAGAAAATTAGAAGAGCTAGGTAACTATCCATGCACATAAGACATATAATATCCTCCTCACTAGTATCGTTTGCAAGCAATAACAGCTGTGCATGTGTACATGTTGTGCAAATGTGTAGTGACCCTTGTTACAGGGCTGGGCCAAATGACTATGTGCACACCTACATAGAGTGGATATTGAGAGTAGAGACACACTGGTTGAACTTTCAGGTTTGTGTAGCCTAACCTCTCACTGCCAACCTAACAGCTGCTTGCAAATACTGTATGTAAGGTTGTGCACAGTACTGGTAATGAAACAGGTTGCATATCATCTGTAACTCCAGTGTAACATCTGCAGTAGGAGTGTAAAATGTAGGAGACAGCTGCCCATGTGTAATAGCTGCTTCATAGGTGATGGCTTACACTATCTGATTATATCCTGATCATATTGATAGTGGCAGCAGAGTCTATTGATACTTGACTCTGTTTGGGGAGTGGGTGTCTGTGCCCAAAAGAGCTCATGGTTCTGGTGGATATCTTTCAGTAAATGTATGTAGCCTTATACCTATCTAAGCTGTCTTATTAGTTAGCCGGTCCCTCTGTGAGTGTGACACAGCAGCCTACCATAGACTGCAAAATAACTCCCCTCTCAGTGGTACTTACTGACCTCCGGCCCCCTATCCCTCTTCTGTACCCCTCTGAAGACTTTCCTTTAGCCCCTTTTTGCTTTCTCTCTACCTTTAAGCCTTTATCTATTTGCTCTATTCTTTACTCCCTATCACTCTCTGCCTGCCTTTTTCTCCTTTCTCCACTAGGTGGCAGCACTATTCCACATTTGCCTGCTCCTACTCCATTCTAATCTTTTACTCCAATTTCTCCTCTAAACCCTTTGAAAGCCAAACCTCCCCTTATTTTACTCCACTTTCCCCACCTTTATACTTTTCTCTTTCCTCGAGTTGCTCAAACCCCACTTACCTCCATCCAGTTTTTCTGTACTTCTACCAACTTACCTCAGCTCCAACCTGCAGTGGCTGATACTTTTTCAGCTGGACTCTTCTGCCCTGTTGCTCTATCCTTCTCCGTTCACCCTGCGGGCTCACTCTGCTCCCGTACCCTGCCCCCAATTTCCACCCGTCCCCAGTGGTCCTACATTTATTTGTCATCCCATATTCCCTCCCACTTACATCACCCAATCCCCTCACAAGATTACTCCACCCACTTTCCCCAAAACTACCTCCCCCTCCACCAACCTTATCTTTTAAATTACCCTCCTTCCCACCCACCTGCCTTACCTAACTCTTATCTAACCTACAATTTCTTTTTCACCTCTAATCAAACTCTCATTCTATGATGCCTTCTATTCCTACTACAATCCCTGCCCCTGCACTACTCCTACTCCTCATTCTTCTTCCTCTATACCATTTCACCTCTTATACCAACTTTCACCTAAACCCTCCATATCCACCTCCACCACCACACCCTACAAATCATTACCACAATATCTCTGCCTCCTTAATTCCATTTCACTCATCCTTTCTATTAAAATTAAAACTCTTCCAAATCCCTAATAAATACTACAAACCTAAACCCACCCCTACCATCCTTTCCCTAACAAACTAAAGCCCAACAAACTTACTCACCTTCTCTCTTTCCTCAGCTTAGCAGGCGACATTCATCCCAACCCTGGACCAAACATGTCTCAAACAAATAACCATAACTTCAACAACAAACCTAATTGTAAAGACCTCAAATTTATCACCATCAACGCCCATAGCTTAACTAATAAAATCACCCTCTTTCATGCTTGGTTAGACCATAATTCACCTGATATTGTAGCCATCTCTGGAACTTGGTTAAAACCACACATAACCGACACTGAATTCCTTCCCCCTGGTTTTCAATCCCTCCGATCTGACCGCATAAACAAAAGAAGGGGTGGTGTAGCACTAATCTACGCTAATCCCTTATCCATCACTCCCTTCCCAAATCCTATCCCTTCCTTTCATAATGCTGAACTAGTAACCAGCATTCTAAAATTAAATGACCATAAAATTATCTGCATCATCTCCCTTTACATTCCTCTTGGCAATAACACCAATACCTTGGAATACATCCTCTCCTGGTCCTCCTCAAATATTAAACATGAAACTTACATTATGGGAGATGTAAATATTAACATATAAAATCAGTGACCAAAATCCCACCTTATCTATCAATCTTTTCAATTTCACACAACTTATTAACTCTACCACTAGGCCCAACAAAACTAACCTCACAGGCTCCATCCTAGACTGGATCCTGGTGTCTCATCCAAACAGAACCACAACATCTGGTGTCATTCCAGACCCTCTAGGAGACCACCTCCCTGCCTTCACACATAGAACAACACCCTCTTCCTCCTTCTCCCACAAACTCTTACACACTCACAACTTAATCAACTTTAACCCCTCCACCTTCTCTGACTCCCTCAAAATCACTAACTGGAACCAACTAAAAACCCTACCCCTAGATGAAGCCGTTCATTTCTTCAACTCTAAATTCCTTTCTGTCCTAAACTCCTTAGCTCCAATCCATACTAAAAGAGTCAAAGCCAAGATTGCCCCTTGGCTTACTAAAGAAACCAAGAAAATTATGCAACAAAGAGATAAATCTTGGAAAAACTATCTCCATCATAAACAACCTGAATATTTACTTAAATACAAACAGTTACGAAACCTAGCCAAAAAACATGTCATAAGAGATAAAAAGTCTCACTACAACCATTTACAAATAAATCATGCAAAAAACCCCAAACAGTTCTGGAATTCTATTAACTCTCTTCTTAAGCCTGGTATAACAAAGAACCCTTGCCCTGATACTAGCAAATCTGACAAAGAAATTGCCAATCTATTCAACTCGTTCTTCACCTCTTCTATTGCTGAGCTAACCAAAACCTTCCGCAACAACATCCCCCCTCTTCCCAAGTCTCCACATCCTCTCCTCCCTCTTCCCCTATCTTTAAACTCAAACCTGTAACCACCCACTTTATAAAAAAACTTCTCTCCAAACTCAAACCTTGCACCAATGCCCGTGACAACATCCCCTCCTCCTTCTTAAAAATTGCCACCGACAGTATTGCTCTCCCTATTAGCATACTGATAAATAGGTTCATAGGTTCATAGGTTCATACTAGGCTATCTGCCCAAGGGCATTTATAAGCCTAGCCCAGAGTTTTGTGGCTTTCGCCACCCCTTTAGTTTGGAGGATACTATGCCCATTATTTTGCTGTGCCTCTGTCAAGCAGTGACACTGAGATAATCCCTGGGGTATATCTGCGATCTCCCATCCATTGGTCAAGATTTCTCTTGAACAAAGCCAGCGAGGTGCTCTGCCTCACATGTACCAGGATTTTGTTCCACAGCATAGGGAGTCTCTGGGTGATGAATCTGTCCCTCGAGCACGTCCTATTAATAACCGTGTCAAGGTTTAAGTCTCCCGCCCTTGTAGTTCTGAGGGATCTAGATTTTTTGAGGTGAAGCATGTTCATCAATTCTGGGATGGACATGGCCTTGTATGTCAGGCACAAGTCACCTCTGAGCAGACGGTAAGCGACTGAATAGAGCTGAAGTTCCTTCAGTCGGGCAGCATAGGACATATTTTTGAGACCCTTTATCCTTTTTGTAAGGAACTTTTGGGGCCTTTCCAGTTGCTGCAGGTGTCGTGTCAGATACATTCCGAATGGGGCATTGTACTCAATCATTGGTCTGATGAGTGATGAGTACAGGGGGACGATGACTTCCCTTGATCTGGATGTGAATCCCTTCATGATCAGGTGGGCAATGTAGAAGGTCTTCCTAACTACTTTGGCAACGTGAGTGTCAAATGAAAGATTACTGTCAACCTGGGTCCCAAGATCCCTGATAACCTCTTCTGTGCTTAGTGGGTTGCCACCTATATGGTAGCTAGGGGTAACCTTATTTTTCCCGAAGGGTATGACTATGCATTTTTTGGCGTTTAACTTTAGGCTATGGCTCTGGCACCAGTTATCCATTTCTATAAGGCCCTTCTGAAGGATATCTGTGTCAGATGTGTTCTCAACTATGGCACCCAGTTTGCAGTCATCTGCAAATTTTGTCAGCCATAATCCTCCTGTGTTTGCTTGTACTTCTGAAAAGTAGATGCTGAACAGGAGAGGGCCCAGGACTGAGCCCTGTGGGACACCACTTGTGACAGGCTTTGAGTCTGACATGGCGCCAGCAACTCTGACCCTGTGGGTTCTGTCACTTAGCCAGTTTGCAACCCATCTTGTGACGTATGGGTTTACATTTAAGCTGATGAGTTTTTCAATGATACCTGAGTGGGGTATTATGTCGAAAGCCTTTGCCAGGTCGAGGTAGGCTGTGTGGACTGCCTTTCCCTCATCAATGGCCTTGGTGGCTGTCTCGAAAAAGTCAACCAAGTTTAAAAGGCATGATCTGCCTTTGACAAAGCCGAACTGAGTTGGATCCAAAGTCTGCAAGTCTCCTATGTCTTTATTTATGAGTTCCATTGTGATCCTCTCCATAGCTTTGCAGATCAAGCTTGTCAAGCTGATGGGACAGTAATTTCCGGGTCGGTGGAAGCACCGCCTTTGTGAAGTGGGACCACAGTTGCCGTACGCCACTCCTTAGGCACGTATCCTGAGGTGAGGCTAAGATTAAACAGCTGCCCTAACTGCGGGTTTAATTCCTCATTGAGTTCATGGAGCACACATCTGGGGACACCATCTGGTCCCATGGATGCTGTGTTTTTTGCCTTGGAGAGAGCAGTTCTCACCTGAGCATTAGAGATGTTTGGGGGGCTATAATTCTCTGGTATAGATATCTCACCTTTTGGGGGGGGAGAAGTTTGCACTGAACCTGTCAGCCAGTATGTTGGCAATGTCTGTAGGTTCAGTCATTTTTACATCATTTTGAACTAATTCTGAGCATATCTGGGAGTTTCCTCCCAGGTTTCTAACATAGCTAAAGAAGGCCTTATGATTGTCCTTTGAGTCCTTAGCAACTTTTCTCTCAAAATTTGCCTTGGATGATTTTATGAGAGATCTTAGTTTTTTACTTATAATGATCAAGGGTGTTTTCCCTTTTAAGGATTTTGCTCTATCTTGTAGTAGCTTCCTCCTTTTGTTGTAGAGCGTGTTTATGGCTGGGGTCCACCAGACTGGATGCTTGCCTTTGTTACAAAGAGTCTTTGTTTTGTTTGGGATTGCCTGATCCATGCAGTTCTGTAGGTGCTGGTAGAAGGCATTTGTAAGTGATTCAGCGGCTTGAGTAATGGTTTCCGCAGTCTCGGGGGCCTTAAAAGAGACCACACTAGTCTTTAGAAGTGTGAAGTCGGCTTTTGAGAAGTTCTTCACTGTGGTCTTTTTTATCTCAGGTGGGGCGGGATGTGGACTTCCAGTGAGATTAGTTTATGGTCTGATCTCACCAGTGAGGGGTATACTTCCGGTGTTGAACATTGTGACCCCATGTTCGTGATGATGAGATCTAGTATGTTATCTCCTCTTGTGGGGATGGTGACTAGTTGTTCCATGGCATTTGAGTTTATGAACTCTAAGAACCTTTGGGCTAGAGTGTTGGGGCTTGAGTAGTGATCCCAGTCTATATTCGGGTAGTTGAAATCACCTAGTATGATGGTGTTTGGAGATACAATTATACCCTCCAGTGTTTTCAGGAAAGCTATGTGAGGTTCCTGAGATTGAGAGGGTGGCCTATAACATGCTACAAATTGCAGAGCAGTCTTGCCTATGGTTAATTGCACCTGGATGGTTTCCGATGCATCGTGCGTTGCCACCAACCTTGAGGTGTGAGTGTCCTTGATGAATATAGACACCCCCCTCCTTTCTTGGTGTTGTCCGGATTTTGGGGCCGGAACGCATGATATGAGGTAAAGCCTGATAGTGCCGGGTGCTCTCGGAGCCTTGAACTAGGTTTCAGTCACAGCACAGACATTGATGTTCTCCATACTGAGAAGGGCCTCGAAAAGTGCATCTTGAGGTTGAGACTTCTGGCACTGAGCCGCAATACCCTTAGTTTTTTCCTTTTTGTGTTCTAGGGTGGTAGGTTTAGAATTTGAGCCTTGCCTAAAAAGGCACTATGGGGTGGCAAGAGCCTTTGCCAATATCCGGAAGCCCAGGGGTGACAGGTGCAAGCCGTCCCTTACGAAGCAGCATGGCTTGTCCAGCATGTCATCCCAGGCAGACAGACATTGGATCCCCTTTGAATGACACCAGAGTTTAAGCCAATTATTAAAGCTGATCATCTTGTCTCTGTATTGTGGCATCATTCTTGGTGAAGGTAGGATACTGCTCAAGGTCAGGGTCATACCTGCCTGGGCTACATAATCAGAGAGCTCCTCTATGTCTCTTTTCATGTAGTCCAATGAGGTGCCTCAGGTCGCTCACACCAGCGTGGACAATGACAGAGTCGTACTTGTACCTGCTGTTGAGAGACCTGAGTGCTTGCGTTATGTGGCGGATTCTAGCCCGACAGGCAGCTTACTGTGACCTTTCCTTGCTCGATCTGGTGAGGGACGTCAGTGTGTCTGACTATGGAGTCACCAATGACGAGTGTGTCTGGCATTGTGTTTGGCCTTAAGGGCTGTGACTGTTTGACACACTGACTGTGTGGTCTATGTGTTGCATGTGTTGTGTCCTGAGGTGGCAGTTGTTTGGGTGTCTGCTTTGGTGGCCTCTGCTGTTTTGGTAGATTTTTGATCAGAGCCTCCAGTATGTCTTTGTGTATTTATGTGTATGATTTGAAGTTGTGATAGTACTATGTGAGACTGGGTTTGTGGTGTGTGTGGTTACCTTCTCCTCCTGTCTGGTCTTACCAGTCCTATGTTGAGAGAGCTCAGCCTCCAGTTTGGCTGTATAGTTGCATCTCTCGCATGTATTTGTGTTTTGTGGGAGAAGGAGAGGGTTGTCCGTGTACATGAGACAATTGTAACATTGCCTCAATATTCCCAGATTCACCAGCTGAGCAGGAGAGGACACTAGCAACTGATCCCTCGACATGCTAGAAGGAATAGGCAAGGACTTTAAAAGACTCCGGGGGATGTGGGTGATCGAAAAGGGGGTTTTGGCTGGTGGGGTACTATGTATAATAAAAGTGCTATATCAAGTAAAAAAGTACTTTAGAAGCAAGTGCTAGTCTTTACAGATAGAGACTAGTCTACTTAGGAATCAAGTAGAGCTGAACTTTTTAGATATAGAATACGCTGGTTAGATCAGCAGTACAGTTCAAGGAAGGCTGTTTTAAGGGAAAATTTGAAGAGTGGACTTTAGGTAGCCCGAATAGTTTAACCTTGATTAACCGCTGCTGCTCTTGTGTGCTCTCTTCTCGAGTCTTATGTACCCAAACTATGATTCTCCTTTTCACCCACTCAAAATCCACCACCACTGAAAAAAATTAATTTCAAATTTCTTGCCTTAACGACTGTGGTGGTGGTGCTGCAGTAGCATTGTCACCTTACAGTTAGACGTTGCCCGTTCGATTCTCAGTTAGAGCATCTTCTGTGTGGAGACATGCGTGAACGGACATTCCTTCATTGAAGGTTGTGCGTTAGGCCTGGCAAGCCAGCACATAAAACTCTACTGCCAATCATTAGCAGATCGGAGTGCCACTGTGGCGACCCCTAACCGGGAAAAGCCGAAAGACACAAACAAACAACTCCAACATTAACACTGTTCCCTCCGCTAAACTCCTAGGGGTCACAATCGATGAACACTTAAAATTCAATACCCATATCCAACTTAACATCAAAAAAACTCATATAAAACTCAGCCTACTATACAGAAATAATCAATTCCTCTACACGACATACCTTAGCCACTACATATCTCCTCCCATCTCTTCTATATGGTGCTCCTCTGCTTACAAATCTGTCTTCTACCCTAACCTCCAAACTGGAAGTATGCTACAATAAAATTTCCAAATTTGCCACCAAGGCAAATTCCCTCTCTCATCACTGCACTTCACTACAAACTCTAAATTGGCTTGAACTCCCCAAACAACTAGACTACTTCCAAATTGTCTCAGCCCACAAATTAATCTTTCAACCCACCCTCTGTCCCGCACTATCCAATATTCTCCAACCTTACACCCCCCCAGACCCCTTAGATCTTCTAACCAAAACCTTATTTCCATCCACAAACCCAAACGCCCAGCCGGTCAACTTTTACTCTCCTTTTCCCTTGTTAAAATGGAATGACCTTCACTCTACACTGAGGACCTGTGACAACCTACACTCCTTCAAAACTCAACTCCTCTCCTACCTGCATACTCACCAAAATGTAACTGCACACTTCACTCTATACCCCCCAAGCTCCCCTCTTCCTTCTCTCCTGGCTAACCTTCATACCTTCCTTATTTCTCTCTTAGTCACACATTGCCAATGTAACTAACAACTACTCCCAACCCTATGCAAATTGCCTATCATCCTCCTGAACTCTTTCCTTAACTTCAAATGTTACTGAATTGAAGGACTACCAACTTGAATGCATACTACCTACGATTAAAAAAATCAACCTTTTGTATGTAAATCAATTTTATCTTTGAATTTTATTTGTACTTCTTAAAATGTTATCATTATGTCTTGTAACATTGTATTATGGAGCTTTTCTCCCTGGGCCTCCACTGAAAATGGGCTCTTTAGCCCAGTGGACTTCCCCGGTCACCAAACTGGAATAAATAAATAAATAAATAAATAATAAATATATACCTAGAAAAGGATACAGACCTGTTGACACTTGCATCATCTGTAATCAACTATCAGGATGTGATGTGCTCCTCTGAGGAGGATTGCTGCTGGAGGTAGCTACTATATTTCTGTAATAGCCAGTGTTGACATGTCCATAACACAAATATTTACTTGTGAGCATCACTGTCTAAAACATGTTCATAAGCCAATATGTAAACTAAATACAGTACTTGGTACTTGAAGTACTGAATGCTCATACAGGCATGTCCACTAGTCAGCTACTTGTGTTTACTAATGTCAGCTTTGTGTATGTGGCCATCCTGGGGGAATGTAATCTCTATGCCATGTACACTGCCAAACCCACCTAACACTACACCCCCACAAATTGTCTGGGATGCAGCTACAGAGGTAAGCTGGACGGCAGTCCAGTCTACAGTCATGACTGGACTGGACAGTCATGAAGTGTAGGTTAACATATGCATCTCATCACCACAACCAACACATACCCTTACCAGAACACAGTAAGGATACCCACACATACCACCAGAAATTACATACATTCACAGAGGCTTCTAAGTATCTGGCCAAGCAAGAGACCTCCCAAGCTGGAATAGACAGACAACAAAATACAAAACCTGTATGACATAATCTGCATAATTGTGCCACACCTCAGAACACATGGCCAGAAATATGCCCAACAGTACTCATTTGTGAATGCAAACTCTAGCACTATAGGTTCATAGGTTCATAGGTAGATACTAGGCTATCTGCCCTAGGGCATTTATAAGCCTAGCCAGAGTGTGTTTGGCTTTCGCCTCCCATTTAGATTAGTTAACTGTGCCTCTGTATAGTAGGTCACAGAGGATATGAATCTGTCCCTCCAGCATGTCCTATTTATTGCTGTGCTGAGGTTTAAGTCCCTGGAGCATGTAGCTCTAAGGGATTTGAATTTCCTGAGGTGGAGCATGTCCATTAATTCTGGGTTAGACATGGCTTTGTACATCAGGCATAGATCGCCTCTGAGTAGGCGGTAAGCAACTGAGTAGAGCTGGAGTTTCTTTAGTCGAACTGCATAGGGCATCTGTTTGAGACCAGTGATCCTCTTGGTGAGGTACTTTTGGGGTCTCCGGAGTTGATTCAAGTGTCGGGTAAGGTACATCCCAAATGGGGCATTTTATTCAATTATGGGCTTGATAAGTGATGAGTAGAGGGCACAATGACCTCTCTTGATCTAGATGTGAACCCTTTCATGATAAGGTGGGCTATATAGAAGGTCTTTCTAACCACTTTGGCAATGTGATTGTCAAAGGAGAGATTACTATCTACTTGGGGCCCCAAATCCCTAATTACTTCTTCTATACTTAATGGATTACCACCTATGTGGTAATTTGAGGGCACTTTGTTTTTCCCAAAGGGGATGACTATGCACTTTTTGGCATTTAGATACCAAGCTATACGAGGGCAAACATACTGTCAGCTGTCTGTCTGAAATAATTAGCCACATACCCACACACTCAGACCACCTTTTGAACTATACACATGGCTCTGGCATATTCCATGTTGTTGTGCAGGACCTGTGATGCAGTAGCCTGGACTGCATGGAAACACACATGTAGGAACTGTCAGGTCTTGTAACTCATGCAGGTATGTCCCAAGGCTTGGGTAGCATTCTGCCATTGGCCAGAATGATACTGCAATACAGGGACAAAAGGATTGTATTACACAATTGTCTAATGTACTGGTGTAATTCAAAGGGTATCCGGTATCTCTCTGCCTGGGATAACATGGTTGACAGACCATCATGCTTTGCCAGACAGGGCCTGCAACTGTCACCCCTGGGAATCTGGATACTGGCTAGGGCTCATGCTTCCCCTATAGTGCCTTCATCATGCAAAGTTCCAGTGAAAGTCCACTGCTGTAACAGGGACAGCCAAGCAATAAACTGAGGGTCTCGCTACTCAATGATACATTTCAGAAACTCAATATGGACTCACTTACGTCAATTCTTAACATGGAGAACATATCTGTGCAGTGACTGAGATATGGCTCAACGCTCCAGAGAGCACCCCTGCATGACCATGTTATAACACATACCTCACCTCTTGGTCACTATCCTTTATTGGAACCCACGGGCCACAGGTGTGTTCATATTCCTGAAGGATATGTACATCCCCATGCTAGTTGCACTTGCATAACTTCAGATGCAGTATGCTGAGCAACTACCTTTGTGCCAAAGTGAAACCAAAATTGCACCTTGCGACAGATAACCCACCATGCCTCAGAATTCCCAACTGTCATATTGTGCTGCAATGGGGAATATTAGGTTTGAGACAGAAAACCATAATAATGGCTACTCTCAACTATCCCATTATGAACTGGGAAGACTCATGTACCAACACCTGTGCTCAATGCATGTTGGATTTCATCAACCCCAATGACCTGGATCACCATAATCACACAAACAGGGCTAACCGTATGCTACCCATAGTCAGTCTCCAAAGCCAATGTTATGCTTCTTAAGAGTGAAGTGGTGACTGTCATGGCACCCATGCAGATGGACAATGCATGTGCAATTGCTGAATCCTACACAAATGCACTTTAAGCACTCACATAAGTGCAGTGATTGTGCCATTGAAACAGAACCAATATTCAACCAAACACAAACAGGAAGGCAAACTGGTGGCACCCTGCCTTAAACTGTACCACATAAGGTAGTAACTGTTGCAAGAATGAACACACATGAGTGGAGGTGATCCCTGGTCAGCCTCAGTGAGATGCAGATACACCATATAAAGCCACACAAAGCTACTGTGAAACTAATTAGCCACATATTATGTGGCCATCCACAGAGCATTCTATAGCTGTGTCATGAATCGTAATGGCAACAAGACCTGCCCTGCTTCACAGCACTATGGCATGGGAAGTACTGCACCTACAGAAATAGCACCTGTTCATCCAGATAGGGTCTTGGATAACTTAAACCCACACTCACCTCCCCCCAACAGGTGCACATATTTGTATATCCATTTACACTACAGAGCCCCTGTAATAACAAAGATGCAGGTACAAGCTGCACTCTTTAAAGCCATACATACAGCTTGCATGGGACCTGTCAACATCCCAGGGTGTATCCTACACAAATGTCAGAACAATTTGCTCTCCACATACACATCATGTTCAATCATAGCTTCATGTCAGGCTGTGTACACACTGAATGTTGCAACAGTTATCACACCCCACAAAGGGGGAGACATCACTGATAATGGGAAATAGTGCACTACTACCCTGCTGAGTCTGGTCTGTAAGGCCATGAACCTTGATCAACTTATTTGATGCAGTCAGTATAGATGTAGATGACAGTAAGGTTGATTCACACAGCATATCATGACCTTGCCAGGTCTTAGGACACCATCACCCATACTGTGTTTCAGCTACACTCAGTAAATTAGGTGTATATTCCTATGTCACAGGAGTGGTTGGCAACTGGACTGCTGGCAGAACCAACACTACAGAAGGTGTCTGACTAATACACACACATCAAACCAGTGCCAGCTACAGTAATACAGGGTTAATTCCTGGTAATCCCCCGCATTGTTATCTATACCACACAGACTAACACAAAAGGCATCTGCCTATTGAAGTTTGCAAATGACTATGAACTAAGAGCAATAGTCGACTCAATGAGTGCTGCAGGCAACATACAGAAGGGCCTTTGTGGGTTAGATGTGTGGTGTGTGCCGTATGTCCACAATCTGACAGCTAAGTATTGCATTGTCATCTCCTATGTTATAAACCCTGTACCCATGAACTACCACCTAGGCAGCGGTCAACATAATGGAAACTGTGTGTGTATGGGATGCAGCTAGACAGTAGTCTTTCCTTTGATAGTTACTTCACCACACCAGTCAGGTAGTCATAAGTGGCACCCCTAATCATGACAGGGTGCCATCCATGAATATAGAGATCATTGTTCAGCCATACTCAACACTCAAGTTACCCATAATAGATCACATATTTTCTTTAAGGGTTATTGGCCATGTTCAGATGGCCTACACTGGCCTTCCCAATCCCTAGCTCCACTATGTAGCATGATGCCTACCCTGAATAAAGCCATGTCCAACAGAGATGTTGGACATGCTGCACTTACACGTTTTGATTTCAAATAAACACATACTTCATGGGCATCCACCTTCCTAGTACAAGGATCACAACATGCCTGACAGATCCCTGTCCCATACACTTTACATACTCCTGCCATACTATGCATCCCTGTCCAGCAAAGCTGCACATTGCCCTCTTTGAGACATGGTGTGATGATCACATGGCAAATATATCAGTAACCCTGTGGATCAGTTCTGTGGCACTGCTTGAGCTGGCCACTGTAACTTAACTGTCTGTTGTCTACAGCTTCCCAGTCTATATTCGGGTAGTTGAAATCACCTAGTATGATGGTGTTTGGAGATACAATTATACCCTCCAGTGTTTTCAGGAAAGCTATGTGAGGTTCCTGAGATTGAGAGGGTGGCCTATAACATGCTACAAATTGCAGAGCAGTCTTGCCTATGGTTAATTGCACCTGGATGGTTTCCGATGCATCGTGCGTTGCCACCAACCTTGAGGTGTGAGTGTCCTTGATGAATATAGACACCCCCCTCCTTTCTTGGTGTTGTCCGGATTTTGGGGCCGGAACGCATGATATGAGGTAAAGCCTGATAGTGCCGGGGTGCTCTCGGGAGCCTTGAACTAGGTTTCAGTCACAGCACAGACATTGATGTTCTCCATACTGAGAAGGGCCTCGAGTGCGTGCATCTTGAGGTTGAGACTTCTGGCACTGAGCAGCATTACCCTTAGTTTTTTTCCTTTTTTGTGTTCTAGGGTGGTAGGTTTAGAATTTGAGCCTTGCCTAAAAAAGGCACTATGGGGTGGCAAGAGCCTTTGCCAATATCCGAAGCCCAGGGGTGACAGGTGCAAGCCGTCCCACGAAGCAGCATGGCTTGTCCAGCATGTCATCCCAGGCAGACAGACATTGGATCCCTTTGAATGACACCAGAGTTTAAGCCAATTATTAAAGCTGATCATCTTGTCTCTGTATTGTGGCATCATTCTTGGTGAAGGTAGGATACTGCTCAGGTCAGGGTCATACCTGCCTGGGCTACATAATCAGAGAGCTCCCATGTCTCTTTTCATGTAGTCCAATGAGGTACGTCTCAGGTCGTTCACACCAGCGTGGACAATGACAGAGTCGTACTTGTACCTGCTGTTGAGAGACCTGAGTGCTTGCGTTATGTGGCGGATTCTAGCGCCCGACAGGCAGCTTACTGTGACCTTTTCCTTGCTCGATCTGGTGAGCGGGACGTCAGTGTGTCTGACTATGGAGTCACCAATGACGAGTGTGTCTGGCATTGTGTTTGGCCTTAAGGGCTGTGACTGTTTGACACACTGACTGTGTGGTCTATGTGTTGCATGTGTTGTGTCCTGAGGTGGCAGTTGTTTGGGTGTCTGCTTTGGTGGCCTCTGCTGTTTTGGTAGATTTTTGATCAGAGCCTCCGAGTATGTCTTTGTGTATTTATGTGTATGATTTGAAGTTGTGATAGTACTATGTGAGACTGGGTTTGTGGTGTGTGTGGTTACCTTCTCCTCCTGTCTGGTCTTACCAGTCCTATGTTGAGAGAGCTCAGCCTCCAGTTTGGCTGTATAGTTCCATCTCTCGCATGTATTTGTGTTTTGTGGGAGAAGGAGAGGGTTGTCCGTGTACATGAGACAATTGTAACATTGCCTCAATATTCCCAGATTCACCAGCTGAGCAGGAGAGGACACTAGCAACTGATCCCTCGACATGCTAGAAGGAATAGGCAAGGACTTTAAAAGACTCGGGGATGTGGGTGATCGAAAAGGGGTTTTGGCTGGTGGGTACTATGTATAATAAAAGTGCTATATCAAGTAAAAAAGTACTTTAGAAGCAAGTGCTAGTCTTTACAGATAGAGACTAGTCTACTTAGGAATCAAGTAGAGCTGAACTTTTTAGATATAGAATACGCTGGTTAGATCAGCAGTACAGTTCAAGGAAGGCTGTTTTAAGGGAAAATTTGAAGAGTGGACTTTAGGTAGCCCGAATAGTTTAACCTTGATTAACCGCTGCTGCTCTTGTGTGCTCTCTTCTCGAGTCTTATGTACCCAAACTATGATTCTCCTTTTCACCCACTCAAAATCCACCACCACTGAAAAAAATTAATTTCAAATTTCTTGCCTTAACGACTGTGGTGGTGGTGCTGCAGTAGCATTGTCACCTTACAGTTAGACGTTGCCCGTTCGATTCTCAGTTAGAGCATCTTCTGTGTGAAGACATGCGTGAACGGACATTCCTTCATTGAAGGTTGTGCGTTAGGCCTGGCAAGCCAGCACATAAAACTCTACTGCCAATCATTAGCAGATCGGAGTGCCACTGTGGCGACCCCTAACCGGGAAAAGCCGAAAGACACAAACAAACAACTCCAACATTAACACTGTTCCCTCCGCTAAACTCCTAGGGGTCACAATCGATGAACACTTAAAATTCAATACCCATATCCAACTTAACATCAAAAAAACCCATATAAAACTCAGCCTACTATACAGAAATAATCAATTCCTCTACACGACATACCTTAGCCACTACATATCTCCTCCCATCTCTTCTATATGGTGCTCCTCTGCTTACAAATCTGTCTTCTACCCTAACCTCCAAACTGGAAGTATGCTACAATAAAATTTCCAAATTTGCCACCAAGGCAAATTCCCTCTCTCATCACTGCACTTCACTACAAACTCTAAATTGGCTTGAACTCCCCAAACAACTAGACTACTTCCAAATTGTCTCAGCCCACAAATTAATCTTTCAACCCACCCTCTGTCCCGCACTATCCAATATTCTCCAACCTTACACCCCCCCAGACCCCTTAGATCTTCTAACCAAAACCTTATTTCCATCCACAAACCCAAACGCCCAGCCGGTCAACTTTTACTCTCCTTTTCCCTTGTTAAAAAATGGAATGGCCTTCACTCTACACTGAGGACCTGTGACAACCTACACTCCTTCAAAACTCAACTCCTCTCCTACCTGCATACTCACCAAAAATGTAACTGCACACTTCACTCTATACCCCCCAAGCTCCCCTCTTCCTTCTCTCCTGGCTAACCTTCATACCTTCCTTATTTCTCTCTTAGTCACACATTGCCAATGTAACTAACAACTACTCCCAACCCTATGCAAATTGCCTATCATCCTCCTGAACTCTTTCCTTAACTTCAAATGTTACTGAATTGAAGGACTACCAACTTGAATGCATACTACCTACGATTAAAAAAATCAACCTTTTGTATGTAAATCAATTTTATCTTTGAATTTTATTTGTACTTCTTAAAATGTTATCATTATGTCTTGTAACATTGTATTATGGAGCTTTTCTCCCTGGGCCTCCACTGAAAATGGGCTCTTTAGCCCAGTGGACTTCCGTCACCAAACTGGAATAAATAAATAAATAAATAAATAATAAATATATACCTAGAAAAGGATACAGACCTGTTGACACTTGCATCATCTGTAATCAACTATCAGGATGTGATGTGCTCCTCTGAGGAGGATTGCTGCTGGAGGTAGCTACTATATTTCTGTAATAGCCAGTGTTGACATGTCCATAACACAAATATTTACTTGTGAGCATCACTGTCTAAAACATGTTCATAAGCCAATATGTAAACTAAATACAGTACTTGGTACTTGAAGTACTGAATGCTCATACAGGCATGTCCACTAGTCAGCTACTTGTGTTTACTAATGTCAGCTTTGTGTATGTGGCCATCCTGGGGGAATGTAATCTCTATGCCATGTACACTGCCAAACCCACCTAACACCACACCCCACAAATTGTCTGGGATGCAGCTACAGAGGTAAGCTGGACGGCAGTCCAGTCTACAGTCATGACTGGACTGGACAGTCATGAAGTGTAGGTTAACATATGCATCTCATCACCACAACCAACACATACCCTTACCAGAACACAGTAAGGATACCCACACATACCACCAGAAATTACATACATTCACAGAGGCTTCTAAGTATCTGGCCAAGCAAGAGACCTCCCAAGCTGGAATAGACAGACAACAAAATACAAAACCTGTATGACATAATCTGCATAATTGTGCCACACCTCAGAACACATGGCCAGAAATATGCCCAACAGTACTCATTTGTGAATGCAAACTCTAGCACTATAGGTTCATAGGTTCATAGGTAGATACTAGGCTATCTGCCCTAGGGCATTTATAAGCCTAGCCAGAGTGTGTTTGGCTTTCGCCTCCCATTTAGATTAGTTAACTGTGCCTCTGTATAGTAGGTCACAGAGGATATGAATCTGTCCCTCCAGCATGTCCTATTTATTGCTGTGCTGAGGTTTAAGTCCCTGGAGCATGTAGCTCTAAGGGATTTGAATTTCCTGAGGTGGAGCATGTCCATTAATTCTGGGTTAGACATGGCTTTGTACATCAGGCATAGATCGCCTCTGAGTAGGCGGTAAGCAACTGAGTAGAGCTGGAGTTTCTTTAGTCGAACTGCATAGGGCATCTGTTTGAGACCAGTGATCCTCTTGGTGAGGTACTTTTGGGGTCTCTCCAGTTGTTTCAAGTGTCGGGTAAGGTACATCCCAAATGGGGCATTTTATTCAATTATGGGCTTGATAAGTGATGAGTAGAGGGGCACAATGACCTCTCTTGATCTAGATGTGAACCCTTTCATGATAAGGTGGGCTATATAGAAGGTCTTTCTAACCACTTTGGCAATGTGATTGTCAAAGGAGAGATTACTATCTACTTGGGGCCCCAAATCCCTAATTACTTCTTCTATACTTAATGGATTACCACCTATGTGGTAATTTGAGGGCACTTTGTTTTTCCCAAAGGGGATGACTATGCACTTTTTGGCATTTAGATACCAAGCTATACGAGGGCAAACATACTGTCAGCTGTCTGTCTGAAATAATTAGCCACATACCCACACACTCAGACCACCTTTTGAACTATACACATGGCTCTGGCATATTCCATGTTGTTGTGCAGGACCTGTGATGCAGTAGCCTGGACTGCATGGAAACACACATGTAGGAACTGTCAGGTCTTGTAACTCATGCAGGTATGTCCCAAGGCTTGGGTAGCATTCTGCCATTGGCCAGAATGATACTGCAATACAGGGACAAAAGGATTGTATTACACAATTGTCTAATGTACTGGTGTAATTCAAAGGGTATCCGTATCTCTCTGCCTGGGATAACATGGTTGACAGACCATGATGCTTTGCCAGACAGGGCCTGCACCTGTCACCCCTGGGAATCTGGATACTGGCTAGGGCTCATGCTTCCCTATAGTGCCTTCATCATGCAAAGTTCCAGTGAAAGTCCACTGCTGTAACATAACAGCTAAGCAATACACTGCGGGTCTCTCTAATCAATGATACATTTCAGAAACTCCGTATGGACTCACTTATGTCAATCCTTAACATGGAGAACATATCTGTGCAGTGACTGAGATTATGGCTCAATGGTCCAGAGAGCACCCCTGCATGACCATGTTATAACACATACCTCAACTCTTGGCCATTATCCTTTATTGGAACACATGGGCCAGGTGTGTTCATATTCCTGAAGGATATGTACATCCCCATGCTAGTTGCACTTGCATAACTTCAGATGCAGTATGCTGAGCAACTACCTTTGTGCCAAAGTGAAACCAAAATTGCACCTTGCGACAGATAACCCACCATGCCTCAGAATTCTAACTGTCATATTGTGCTGCAATGGGGAATATTAGGTTTGAGACAGAAAACCATAATAATGGCTACTCTCAACTATCCCATTATGAACTGGGAAGACTCATGTACCAACACCTGTGCTCAATGCATGTTGGATTTCATCAACCCCAATGACCTGGATCACCATAATCACACAAACAGGGCTAACCGTATGCTACCCATAGTCAGTCTCCAAAGCCAATGTTATGCTTCTTAAGAGTGAAGTGGTGACTGTCATGGCACCCATGCAGATGGACAATGCATGTGCAATTGCTGAATCCTACACAAATGCACTTTAAGCACTCACATAAGTGCAGTGATTGTGCCATTGAAACAGAACCAATATTCAACCAAACACAAACAGGAAGGCAAACTGGTGGCACCCTGCCTTAAACTGTACCACATAAGGTAGTAACTGTTGCAAGAATGAACACACATGAGTGGAGGTGATCCCTGGTCAGCCTCAGTGAGATGCAGATACACCATATAAAGCCACACAAAGCTACTGTGAAACTAATTAGCCACATATTATGTGGCCATCCACAGAGCATTCTATAGCTGTGTCATGAATCGTAATGGCAACAAGACCTGCCCTGCTTCACAGCACTATGGCATGGGAAGTACTGCACCTACAGAAATAGCACCTGTTCATCCAGATAGGGTCTTGGATAACTTAAACCCACACTCACCTCCCCCCAACAGGTGCACATATTTGTATATCCATTTACACTACAGAGCCCCTGTAATAACAAAGATGCAGGTACAAGCTGCACTCTTTAAAGCCATACATACAGCTTGCATGGGACCTGTCAACATCCCAGGGTGTATCCTACACAAATGTCAGAACAATTTGCTCTCCACATACACATCATGTTCAATCATAGCTTCATGTCAGGCTGTGTACACACTGAATGTTGCACCGCAACAGTTATCACACCCCACAAAGGGGGAGACATCACTGATAATGGGAAATAGTGCACTACTACCCTGCTGAGTCTGGTCTGTAAGGCCATGAACCTTGATCAACTTATTTGATGCAGTCAGTATAGATGTAGATGACAGTAAGGTTGATTCACACAGCATATCATGACCTTGCCAGGTCTTAGGACACCATCACCCATACTGTGTTTCAGCTACACTCAGTAAATTAGGTGTATATTCCTATGTCACAGGAGTGGTTGGCAACTGGACTGCTGGCAGAACCAACACTACAGAAGGTGTCTGACTAATACACACACATCAAACCAGTGCCAGCTACAGTAATACAGGGTTAATTCCTGGTAATCCCCCGCATTGTTATCTATACCACACAGACTAACACAAAAGGCATCTGCCTATTGAAGTTTGCAAATGACTATGAACTAAGAGCAATAGTCGACTCAATGAGTGCTGCAGGCAACATACAGAAGGGCCTTTGTGGGTTAGATGTGTGGTGTGTGCCGTATGTCCACAATCTGACAGCTAAGTATTGCATTGTCATCTCCTATGTTATAAACCCTGTACCCATGAACTACCACCTAGGCAGCGGTCAACATAATGGAAACTGTGTGTGTATGGGATGCAGCTAGACAGTAGTCTTTCCTTTGATAGTTACTTCACCACACCAGTCAGGTAGTCATAAGTGGCACCCCTAATCATGACAGGGTGCCATCCATGAATATAGAGATCATTGTTCAGCCATACTCAACACTCAAGTTACCCATAATAGATCACATATTTTCTTTAAGGGTTATTGGCCATGTTCAGATGGCCTACACTGGCCTTCCCAATCCCTAGCTCCACTATGTAGCATGATGCCTACCCTGAATAAAGCCATGTCCAACAGAGAGATGTTGGACATGCTGCACTTACACGTTTTGATTTCAAATAAACACATACTTCATGGG
Source organism: Protopterus annectens (assembly GCF_019279795.1). Lineage (NCBI taxonomy): Eukaryota > Metazoa > Chordata > Ceratodontiformes > Protopteridae > Protopterus > Protopterus annectens. The sequence goes on from NC_056728.1 coordinate 716,611,605, forward strand.
CATCCACCTTCCTAGTACAAGGATCACAACATGCCTGACAGATCCCTGTCCCATACACTTTACATACTCCTGCCATACTATGCATCCCTGTCCAGCAAAGCTGCACATTGCCCTCTTTGAGACATGGTGTGATGATCACATGGCAAATATATCAGTAACCCTGTGGATCAGTTCTGTGGCACTGCTTGAACTGGCCACTGCAACTTAACTGTCTGTTGGCTACAGCTAGGTAACATTTCAAATGGCCCAGTGCATATAGCCTACTAGTTCACTATGACCATACATGCTATAGTTGATATCCAACCCTGCAAATACCATCAAGCTAGCCATTGTCCCATGTGTTTCACATGTGCAACACAGGTAATACATGACAAGATGCTAAACTGCTGTACAGTACTATGTAGATGTATATGGCAAAACACATACATGTAAAACTTTCCATGAGCAAGTCTGCAGGGTCACAGTTCATGTCCCTTAAGGCTGTGTATGATGATATATGCGACATATACACAGCATTAAGGTCTATTGCATTAATGTGAACACATCCAAGCATGTGCTGATAGGTAAAGACACCAGTACAGGCAAACAGACATGCCCACATCAAGACAACATCCACATGGAGTATGACCAATGTCTATACTTGACACAGACATATATGGTGATAACATCAAATCACCAGTACATGTCAAATGTGTGTAAGTTAAATATGTCAGTGATGTTAGTGTCATGTAAATTTGCAAAGACATATTTCTAATCTTAATAAATGTGATAAACATATATGCTCAGCTGTATTTCTGTACTTCTCTGTGAGTTACTGTGACCTGTCTCCATCATTATGTCTTCCAGGTATGCCACCAGGCTGCCACCATACACCTGCTTGGAGGATGAGGTCCTCGTTCCATACCTCCTCGACAACCATGTAACACTCTTCAGCCATGTGCCACAGGATGCACAGCAGCGAGATGCCCAGTGGAAGGAACTGCGCAGGAGGGTAAATGGTGTTGGTGGCCACAATCTCACCTATCAGCAGGTGAGCCGACACTGCAACACCATCATTAGATGGGTGAAACAGCATGCAGATGCAATCGCCAGGGAACAAGGTGCAACAAGTGGGGGGCCACTCATCTAGCACCCACTCACACGTACCGAGGAGCTACTGGCCAACCTGGGGACACATGCAGAACTCCATCCACAAGCTTTAGCTGGTATTGTGGAGGTGGGTGTCTCACAACCACTAGACTGGGGTTGCCTGGTAAGGCACTACTGCACATATAACACAACTCTATTTCATATAGTTACATGTGTTACTATACAATATGTAATGTAACATCATATGCAAGGCATGTATGCACACATGCCACATACCATAGTTTGCTACTCTATGTATGCACAGATGTGCATACGCCATAGTATAGTCTATTGTACTGGCTTATGTGCTAACATGCACATTGCACGCTGTAGCTATCACACAGTTGTGGATAATGATCCTACTGCTGTGACACTCCTATTTAGGTACCTCTGGCATTTTGCAGCGACAGCAGCCTGTTGCAGGTGAGATTGTTATTATTTATCAGGCTCAATAATGCACAGATCATATTAATTGCATGCTATCTGCCATGTGGCCATTTAACACATGTACGCATAATGTATGGTGGCCCAGTAAATATATGCAGGTAAGTCCTGCAATGCATCACAGTGGTTACCCATGTGGAATAATTGAAGACTATATAAAACACCTACACTAAACCTTACAAACTGTCAATGCCAGATGTGTGGACAGCTGTGAATACAGTGGTGGAGGTGTGGCTCACTGTAGGGACATGTACTAGACATCAACATTACACATGTGGGGAATATAAACAGTACTATACAGAGAGCATATGTATGCACACACTCTAAATGTTTTGGAGCTGGAGTATGACCAGCCCACAGGATTCACCCTTGTGGATTATACCCTTGCTATGAATGTCACACAATGTCATGTGCTATCTGACATGTTCATGACATTTAGTGGGCTGACTGCAACACTGCTTAACTATCCTGCAAAACATGATAGCTCACATCCCAAATATACCACCCTTTGTCTGCATAACCCTGTCTTCAGTGGACCATATGACATCTATGGGTGTATGTCATATGGGACAACACTGACATGTGAAATAGATGCCCATCACAACCATTGGACAAAAAATGTTTACACATGGCCATGGAGGATGGCCAGAGACATGAAGCAACACACACAGTAGAAGTGATATACATGTGTGTACACCCTGTTGTACATTGGCCTGACACAATACAACTATGGCCTTTGTGTAATGATGATATTTCAGATGTGAAACACTAAATGTCATACAGGCCTGTGCACAGCTTGTGTAGGCATGACATCAAACCACCACATAACATGTCTTGAACATCATGAGTGTGTCACGACATGAAAGCATTCACCTATACAGTATCCAAATACATACATGTGTTGCACAACATACACATACAACCACATCAAGCCACAGATGCAGTACATTCACCTTGCTGGTGTCAGACATCACTGTCATGCTTGCTCCTCATGTGTGTGAGGTACACAGATGGCATGTGGGACATGGAGTCCTGCTAAGTTAGCCATGTCTGGGCATAGTTGCCAGGCATCAGCAATATGGTTGCAGATGCACAGGGGTGTCATCTGTATACCCTTCAGTGACCTGTGTCACACATTCCACAGTAGAATTTAGTGCGTATACACCTCAGTGACGTGGGTCACATTCCACATTAGATATGTAGTGTATCTGAACACAGTCATGGCTATGAACTGTGTCTGTAACTCACACTGTATAACAATAGTGAAGCCACATGATGCCCTGCAATGGCTTTGCAAATCAGCTCAATGTGCAGTATATCACTGTATATCTGTAGGATGGACTGACAACATTGTGTCAGCTGAAGATCCATGTTAGTATAACACGTCCCTCCATTGGGACACCATTACCTCACTGTATATTTGAAAGGACACCATTGTGTTAAACATATATGCATGTCATTCAACACATCAGCAGAAGACATGTTATACTACATATGATTGGCAAGGACACATGCCACACATCAGGCTGGTGAACTGTTAACCAGTGCTGGTCTGTGGTACCATTGCAAAGTAGGGACAGCCATGTCAAACATGTGTGTACAGCCACATGCACATTGTCTGTAGACTTGGCTCAGGGGTAAACATAATAATGTTGAACAGACATGCACTACTTTGGGGGAGATATGCAAGCTAGGGCTCAGGCAAACATAGTATTCACTCAACATACCCTTCTGCTCATGTCCTCCTCACACATAGGGGCAGTGGCCAGAACAAAGTATCTGTGGCAGATGTACAAAGGTCAGCGATGATCTGTTAACATGTGGGGTATGTTGCACAAATCATGGCAGTGTGGCGCAACGGTGCATGGTGCTTGCATTGTGTTGCAGGTTTGGGGCATAACCTACTAACACAAATGGTGCAACACAGAGATGTATGCTAACTACTACTCTAATTGTGTAAGGTGCATGCTTTCTACTATAACACATGCATGTTGTTGTGTGCTACTCAGGGATGTATGATAACTACCACTATAAATGTCTAAGCTGAATGCCTTCTGCCATATCACATGCATGTTGCATGCCATTGGGTGTCATAACATGTGTCTCTGTGTCTGTCTGTGTGTCTGTCTGTGTGTGTGTGTGTGTGTGTGTGTGTGTGTGTGTGTGTGTGTGTGTGTGTGTGTGTGTGTGTGTGTGTGTGTGTGTCTGTGTGTGTGTGTCTGTGTGTGCATGTCTGCCTATGTGTGTCTGTGTGTCTGCGTGTGTGTGACTGTCTGTGTGTGTGTGGCTGTCTGTCTGTGTATGTCTGTCTGTCTGTGTTTGTCTGTGCTGTATAACTTGTAATGTACAGTTCTTGTCTGCCCCTCACAGGTGTTGATGTAGGTGTGTTGCCCTCCTGCGGTCCACCTGATGTTAGTGTCCCCACAGACTCTAGCAGTGATGATGAAAGTATGATTGAGGCACAGGCAGGGTTGTCAGGGGCTGAAACTGTGCCATCGGTTGCCATTCCACCTGCATCTCCCCCTTATCCCTGCACATAGATCTCATGCCTACACATACCCCATCACCAGTGGCCATAGAGGAAGGACAGTTGGCAGGTGGTAGCATGGAATAGGAAAGTGTGGAGACTATGGAAGGTGTGCCTGCACACCATGATCCCAGTCAACTGGCTGGTGATGTCCCACACAGGCATGTGCCCAGTGCTACTTGTAGGATGACCTCTGGCCAACATGACCATACAAGACATAGCACATCAGCTGGTGTCACCAGATGCATGTTTCAGGCTGTAATGGAGGTACAGGCACCAGAGAAGGTCTAAGGCTTCAGAGGGCTGCTGTCTGTTCTTTAACTGACAACATCCAGGCAATTGCAAATGGTCACCACCATCTTGCAGATGTTTTGGATAGACGATTGGATGACATGGTGGGAGTCCTTGACCATGGCATGTCAATCCTCGAGTGTGGAATGTCTGTGCTGGAACATCTGGTGGGAGTGAGGTGTCGGACATGTGGATGTAGGCCAGCTACATCACCTGTTGAAGGTCTACGAGAATATGCTACTTCACATGCCCACTCCCATAGTGGCAGTAGCAGCAGCAGTACAGTTGGTGCTGTGCTGTCCACATCAGGACACAGCAAGCCATGTGTACATGGTCCTGAATGGTCCTAACAGGGACACAGTTCCAGTGGGCATGTGTCATCAGACAGTACCCAATCTGGACCTCTGCCTGGTAGTGCCCATGCAACCCCTGGCAGGCACAGGTCATGTGGCTGTGCCCGGACACTGTGAACTGTGAAACCTGCCCTGTACAGTCTGCAGCTGTCAATAATACCCTGTGTAGGCCAGCCACATGCCAGACCTGTGTGCATACATGCACGCACACACCAGAAACAAATGTAGGGCACCTCAACACACACAAGAAATAACATCCACACACACACAATGAGATCAAAGGCCATAACCCACACACATGATGTCATCCAAGGGTGCAGACTAGGCCTCTGGCAAACATTATCACCCTGTGCATATGATGATGCCTGTGCCGCATCCCTGTCATCCACACCATCGGTGCAGGGACATGCTCATATGGTCTGATGCACAGGGTGAACATACTAGGAAGACAATTGTAGATTACAAATGTTGAGTGGTGCTGACAGGCAGCAGACATACCATGTACTACAGTTTTAGAATGCATTTTGTACTTTTGACTGTATGTATCATGTGTAATACCAGTAACTGCATGTTGATCTTGATGTTCTGCCTTCCTCTTTTGGGTGTAATTGCATGTGCCGGGGGATGTCAGTGTTTGCGGTTAGTGTCCCATATGTAAATGTAGACTATGCACAGGTCTGTATGACAATACCTGCATGCACTTTGTAGCTTCCACATCACACTTATAATCTCCCAAGTTTCAAACATGTTTACTGATCTAATGATCCAAGAGCATGATAAATGTGTAGTAAGCTACTGTGGCCAGAGCCATCACATCCATAGTGGGTGACATCACAAGTATAGTTACCTGGAGTGGAGAGAGGTAAAAGAGTGGTTTAGCAGATGACAAGGGTAAAGGCCAGTGGAAAAAGATGGCTTCTCATTGGGAAACAGTAATACCCACTCTCATGACAGGATGCATACACATACTCAGGGATTCACAGACACAGTCACACACACTTGCTAATGTTGGGATGCGAACCTCTGTCTATGTGCAAATCATCATTATAGTACTACGCAATTACAAGACATGCCACAGAGATAACACATGTACAGGTAGTCTGAATGGCCTATGATCGAGGACATCAACAGGGATACTAGACTGCGGTGAGTGTATGTGGGGAGGGGGGGGTTCATCAATAGACTATGTAACAGCAAGACTCACCCCAGGGCGTACATGTTTACAGGCGGTTAGAATGCCCTTCTAAGAGTGATGACATCAACAGGGATACTAGATTGCATTGAGTGGATGGGGAAGGGGGTCTTATCATTTCACTATGGTAAAATACAGCCTCACTCCAGGGACTGGACAGCCATACATAGACACACACACACACACACACACACACACACACACACACACACACACACACACACACACACACACACTGCGGCATTCCCAAAGATATACACCTATGTCACACACATACAGACACTTGACATGTGTGTGATTCAAACACCTGCCTATGTCTTGCTTTCTACACTTCACTCTGTACAGATGTCTACAGCAGTGTACAGGAGAGTGAAAAACATGTAGGATGTATTCCCCACCATATGTGACATATATGGACACACACCCACACGTGCCAGTACTGTGAATCAAACACGTGCCTATCTCATGATAGGTATTACAGATCGACAGCACTATCGCACATGCTACAAAGTGTACTGACTCTTTCCTTTGCCAACTGTGCTGATATATGCACAATATATGCACAGGGAAGGTGTTACTGCCTTCAGTGTCACCCTTACTGCATTCTACATTGTGTGCCCTCCCATTCATTTAACAAAACCATAGCTTAAGTTACACAGGGTATTATAGGAATGGTTGTAACACACCTGTGAGCTGTCCACAGTAATCATTCATCTACAAAGTAGCCCCACCACTTAGTAGTTTTGTCCAAACATCTGTCGATACCTAAAGTACAGCTTACTGTACTTTGAGCATATCACCATATACAGTTGGCAATGTTGAGGCTGCACTGCAACTGCATGGTGTACTAGGACAGCAGTTATCTTCAAACATCAGACAGTGCACATGCATGGAATCTAAACACACATCAATACATGCACACATATGCAGTCTCCATCAGTAAGTGGACTAGCAGGTCAAGAGGATACACTCCACACCTTCTCCACACCATGTGTGAAACTAACTGAGCATTACACCATAATGGATGTTGTATTCATGTACTGGAAGGACACACATCCACCTTCACTGAGTAGCCAAGTGTACATGCATGCCAATAGCACATCAGCAAGACACACACACACACACACAGCAATATTCCATGTCATGATCCCACAAACTGTTAGTTGACAAACATCTCCAACGCCCAGGTGAGAACTGCCCTCACTAAGGCAAAAAACACAGCATCCATGGGACCGGATGGTGTCCCTGGCTGTGTGCTTCACGAACTCAACGAGGAATTAAACCCACAGTTAGGACAGCTGTTTAATCTTAGCCTCACCTCAGGATACGTACCCAAGAAGTGGCGCACGGCGACTGTGGTCCCACTTCATAAGGGTGGTGCCTCCACAGACCCTGGAAATTACCGCCCCATTAGCTTGACAAGCCTTATCTGCAAAGCCATGGAGAGGATCATAATGGAACTCATAAATAAAGACATAGGGAACTTGCAGACTTTGGATCCAACCCAGTTTGGCTTTGTCAAAGGCAGATCCTGCCTCTTAAACTTGGTTGACTTTTCGAGACAGTCACCAAGGCCATTGATGAGGAAAGGCAGTCCATACAGCCTACCTCGACCTGGCAAAGGCCTTCACACAATACCCCACTCAGGTATCATCGAAAACTCATCAGCTTGAATGTAAACCCATACATCACAAGATGGGTTGCAAACTGGCTAAGTGACAGAACCCACAGGGTCAGAGTTGCTGGAGCCATGTCAGACTCAAAGCCTGTCACAAGTGGTGTCCCACAGGGCTCAGTCCTGGGTCCACTCTTGTTCGGCATCTACTTTTCTGAAGTACAAGCAAACACAGGAGGGTTATGGCTGACAAAGTTTGCAGATGACTGCAAACTGGGCCATAGTCGAAAACACATCTGACACAGATATCCTCCAGAAGGGCCTCACAGAAATGGATAACTGGTGCCAGAGCCATGGCCTGAAGTTAAACGCCAAAATGCATAGTCATACCCTTCGGGAAAAACAAGGTTACCCTAGCTACCATATAGGTGGCAATCCACTGAGCACAGAAAAAGTCATCAGGGATCTGGGGACCCAGGTTGACAGTAGCCTTCGTTGACACTCATGTTGCTAAAGTAGTTAGGAAACCCTTCTATATCACCCACCTGATCATGAAGGGATTCACATCTAGATCAAGGGAGGTCATCGTCCCCCTGTACTCATCACTCATTAGACCTATGATTGAGTACAATGCCCGTTCGGAATGTATCTGACCAGACACCTGCTGCAGCTTGAAAGGCCCCAAAAGTTCCTCACCAAAAGGATAAAGGGTCTCAAAAATATGTCTTATGCTGCCCGACTGAAAGAACTCCAGCTCTATTCAGTCTCATACCGCTTGCTCAGAGGTGACCTGTGCCTGACATATAAGGCCATGTCAAACCCAGATTTGATGAATATGCTTCAACTCAAAAAATCTAGATCCCTCAGAACCACAAGAGCGGGAGACTTAAACCTTGACACGGTTATAAATAGAATGTGCTGGAGGGACAGATTCATCACCCAGAGACTCCCTATGCTGTGGAACAAAATCCCGGTACATGTGAGGCAGAGCACCTCTCTGGCCTTGTTCAAGAGGAATCTTGACCAATGGATGGGAGATTGCAGATATACCCCAGGGATTACTTCAGTGTCACTGCTTGACAGAGGCACAGCAAAATGATAGGCATAGTTCTTATTCAAACTAAAGGGGTGGCGAAATCCACATAACTATGGGCTAGGCTTATAAATGCCCTTGGGCAGATAGCCTAGTATGAACCTATGAACCTATGAACCTATGACAGTTCCATTGTAAAGCCAGGGCACTGTAATGATCAACAGTGAGCACATCATATTCGCCACACACATCATATTTGCCACACACATCTCATGATTACTTGAAGAATGCTAGCAATGTGCTCTGTTTGAGCTAGGCATTACACTTATTCAAGCATGTACAAGGTCTGTGGCTTGTAAACATCTCACCTCAGCATGTTCTAGCTATTGTGGTAATAAGGTTAATGTCCAGACAGCACACAGCATGCATGGCTTGCAATTGTTGACATGGGGTATATGTAGGAGCTGTGGGCACACATGGCTGTACATGTCATGGAAATATCACCTGTAACTACTCAGGACCATACAGAGCATAGCTGTATTCCCCTGAGTCTGTCAATGCATGCTATGTGTTGTAGGTCATATGGTCTTGTTATTTGTGTATGTTTGTGGGCATTGCATTAGGTGGACATGTCCAATGACATACATGCCACATGGGTTGTTGTATGATATGATAGGTATCATGGGTGACCAGTAGAGAGGGAATATTACCTCTGTCAACATAGATGTCAAACAATATGTACTGTTAGCATTCAGCAGCCATGGACCTATCTTCCATGTGCATGTGTGTAATGAATGTAGCCACCTGTATCTACAAAGGACAACAACAGCAATGATATTCTCATGTATGTTGTATGAGTGTGGGATGTACATATTCAGGGCAGGTACATCTAGGTCATATCCAACCAAGAGTGTGTTGTTTACTGGTGTACAGCAACAGTCAACTATGTTAATTCTGACATCCGAGGGACCATGGTATGTGTACAACTGACCTGGTTGCAAACAGTGGTATTATTGCATTGCATAACACATTATGCAACTGTGTCAGTACATGGGTACTTTGCACAGTTGATGTAGGGCTAGGTACAGTCCACCAGTCGAAGGTTATTTGGTGTTCTAACATACTATTTCATATCACATGTATGGATGTGTGTTGGTAGTCTGAGGACATGGTGGTGCATGTATATAAGGATACTACATAGAATGCAGCTTTTGCCACTGTCACCTATACATGACACATCTGTGATGAATTTTGTCGGAGTAGTGGTCTTTACTTGTGAGTAGCCTTTATGAATATGTGGACACCACCACCTGGAGTTGGCCATATCAGTGTCATAGCCCACATGTCTGGATCTGAGGTATATGGTGGTAGTGCTATTATGCACTACAGAGCCTTCAGCCATGTGTTCCTCACTGCACAGATGTCAGTATTCCCCATTGTAGTGTCTACATTGAGCAAATGAATTACGAAAGCCACACACCTAGCACTGGTTAGCATAAGCATCCAATGCAATTGTCTTGTAGGTGTCAGGGTGTTACCTCTGTGTTTAGGACTTGTGCCTTGGAATGCCACTATATGGGTAAATGCAACCTAGGTATTATTCACACTCCCTTGAATCATGGATGCATGTGCCCTGTGACAAAGGCATATCTTCTTTCAGTCATGACATTCAGGAATGACAGACACTGGACAACATCATAATTACAGCAGGACATTGGCTCATTGTTTTGGTCAAGCAGTTGCCACTTATACCATGACATCATTGCAAGTGGCAATATTGTACTTGGTATCAAATGCTACATCTAAGATGATGGACAGCAGCAGATGTTGTGTAGATGACCAATGCCAGATATGCTTAGTGGAGTGGTCCTGCTAATAATGTCAACTACTAACACAGCCGAGAGTGCTCACCTTGACACCTGCACCTCAGTACCATTAGACAATGGGGCTCACATATTATGCTTGCACATGCCACTGTTCCAAGTATAATGCCACTGTCCACAACCTGATATCAATGTATGTCTGTCAGGGCAGCAATGTGTGTGTGACACATGCTGTAGTTAGCATCCACCTGTCTGTCCCAGTTAACCTATTGTCTGTCACTTCCACACATGCATGATTGTGTATACTTCACATATGTATGGCAGTATTTCATGTACATGTATGCATGTGTATCACACAGCACAGATGCAAATATATAATTTATGGGCCATATACAGGTATCTGGTAGTAAACCTGTATGATGTGCATTGATACTGACAGTTAAGATGTACATAGCTGTAAACCTGTGTGTTTACAATAGGAGTCCATTACAACATGTTCTGTACATCTAAGTGTATGAGCATGCACACTGTGGCCTTCTGTGGTTAGAATCGGACTGCATCCCAAGCAGCCCTCTGCTACTAAGCGTATGAGCATACCCACTGCTACCTTGTGTAATTTGAGTCAGTGCATCCAAACAAGCCCTTTGTTTCTAAGTGTATGAGCATACCCAGTACAACCTTATGTAGGTGTAGTCATAATGCATCCCAAATGGCCCTGTGCTACTAAGTGTATGAGCATGCCCACTGTGACCTTGTGTAATTGGAGTCAATGCATCCAAACAAGTCCTGTGATTCTATGTGTATGAGCATGACCACCGTAACCCTGTATAGTGATAGTAGTTGTCCATTCCACAGATGGACATACTCCAGTACAGGGCTTGTTGTGCTACAACTATACCTCTCAGGCCTAACTATGTCTTACCTGCAGATGATGTGTCTTTTTTGTGCATACAGGTTGTAATGGACTCCTACTTTAAACACACAGGTTTACAGCTATGTACATCTTAACTGTCAGTATCCCTGTTGATGTCTTCAATCTTAGAAGGGCATTCTGATTGCCTTGAAATGTGTAATCTCTTTGTCGCATCTCATAACCATGTAGTACTGTAATAGTGATCTGTAGATAGGCAGGAGTTCTGATCCCACCACTGGCAAGTGGTTGTGTGTGTATTTGTGTCTGCATCCTGTCACGACATTGGGTTTTACCGCTTTCCAAAGAGAAACCACTTTTTGCACTGGCCTTTATCCTTGTCATCTGCTAAACCACCATTTTTCCCCCTCCCCACTGCAAGTAATCAGTCCTGTGATGTCACCCAGCTCAGAAGCAGAATCAGAGTAAGTGTAATTGTATGGGTTCTGTGGCATATACCCCAACTACATACCACTCTACTAGTTACTTTTACATAGGCAAGACTTGTAAGCACAATACTGGCAAGTGTATGTGTTTGTGTGTGTGTGTGACTACCCTGTAGCCAGGCATACACATGTGTTATGTCTTTTAACATGCTGCACACCATGGTAGTCATCTGTGGTGAGTGGAGTCTACAAATTATTACATAGTTAAGAATAGAAAAGAATAGACAGTCAAGAACGACTACTGTTGGGTATGTTATTTTCCTGTGCCACTGTCAAGCAGTGACACAGATGTTATCCCCAGGGTGTATGTCCATACCCATCATTCTCCGGGGTACATTTCCATAGCCATCATTCCCCACCCCAAACTCCACATACACAACAACCATCCCTTCTCTGATGAACTGATTAAGATTTAAATGTTATAAAACAAGAGTTGTCTATGTTTTGTGTACACGTCAATTCCATTAAAACCCTTCTGTGTCACAAAGGGTGTTTAGACATGTTTATATATATGGCTATAGCTGTATCTGTGTATCTGCATAGATATATATATATATATATATATATATATATATATATATATATATATATATATATATATATGTGTGTGTGTGTGTGTGTGTACACATCCCGTAAGTCCATATATGTATTTAGTATTTAGTTATAACAGTTGTACATATGTAGACTTGTCTATGTTGTTTCACAGAGTACAGTACATTCAAGGGTACTGTACATATGTACACAAAGTGACTGTCCCATTTGTTTTCAGTACTGTGGAATACCTGTAGTAAAATGAGTATTATAAAAGCCATGACACAAGTATATAACCCAGGTGGCTTAGTGTTAAGTCCAGTGACCTTGGTGTGCATGGCCCAGGGTTCAGGACCTGCAAGGGTTGTTGATGATGTCATTTAGGACTGAATAAGACACTTTTCAGCAGGTGTAAATGTGTTTTCACGAACGTAAGCAGCAGGTACACACAGGTAAAAGACATGTACAACTCACAGTACACTTGAAAGCACTTCTTTGGCAATCCTGCTGATGTCACCCACCCAGACATGCACCTCTGGGACTGTTGTAACCCAGTAATTTCTGTAACACATCCTATAACTGCGTAAGGCTGTAGTGTGATAAACTAGTTTGGTAGGCATTCTAATCCCAAACTTGCCAACTGTGTCTGTGTGTCTGTCTGCCTAAGAAGGGAACAATGCTTTTTAGAGTATGCACACTCCTTACAATTCACATACTCAACTTTGGCAAGGGTGCTGATGTCACCCACCGAGAAATACACCTCTGGGACTGCCGCAACCCAGTAATTTCTGTAGTGCATCCTGTAACTGCATAATGCTATAGTGTGATAAACTAGTTTGGTAGGTGTTCCCATTCCAGACTTGCCAACTGTGTGTGTGTGTGTGTGTGTGTGTGTGTGTGTGTGTGTGTGTGTGTGTGTGTGTGTGTGTGTGTGTCTGTCTGCCTGAGAAGAGAACAATGCTTTTTAGAGTATGCACACTCCTTACAATTCACATACTCAACTTTGTCAAGGGTGCTGATGTCACCCACCTAGAAATACACCTCTGGGATTACCATAACCCTGTAATTTCTATAGCGTGTCTTGTGACTGCGTAATGCTTGTAGTGTGATAAACTAGTTTGCTAGGTGTTCTAATCCCAGATTTGCCAACTGTGTGTGTCTACCTGAGAAGAGAGCAATGCTTTTTAGAGTATGCACACTCCTTACAATTCACATGCTCAACTTTGGCAAGGGTGCTGATGTCACCCACCTAGAAATACACCTCTGGGAGTGCCATAACCTAGTAATTTCTGGAGCATGTCCTGTAACTGCGTAATGCTGTAGTGTGATAAACTAGTTTGATAGGTGTTCTAATCCCAGACTTGCCAACTATGTGTGTCTGCCTGCCTGAGAAAGGAACAATGCTTTTTAGAGTATGCACACTCCTTACAATTCACATACTCAACTTTGGCAAGGGTGCTGATGTCACCCACCTAGAAATACACCTCTGGGACTACCGTTACCCAGTAATTTCTGTAGTGTGTCCTGTAACTGCGTAATACTGTAGTGTGATAAATTAGTTTGGTAGGTGTTCTAATCCCAGACTTGCCAACTCTGTGTGTGTATCTATTTGTCTGCCTGGGAAAGGAACAATGCTTTTTAGAGTATGCACACTCCTTACAATTCACATACTCAACTTTGGCAAGGGTGCAGATGTCACCCACCTAGAAATACACCTCTGAGACCGCTGCAACCCAGGAATCTCTGCAGCGCATCGGATAACTGCGTACTGCTGAAATGTGATTTAGAACTGTGGTAGGGTTCCAGCCACAACCATGAGAGTTATGTGTTTACTGTGTGTTTCAATGTCTGTGGAGGGAACAATGCATTATAGCCTACTCACTCACAGGACATTTACAATGCCCTACGTTGGTAATCCTGCTGATGTCATTCCTTGTCAAATACACCTCTGTGGAACAAGTTTCCTAATAGTCCTCGTGGTGCATCCTATAACATCTCCATGCAGTAGTGTGATGTAGATTTTGGTCATGGGTTCTATACCCACACATGTCAGATGTGTTGTGTATGTCTCACTGTCTGTTTTGTGAGCAATGCATTTTTGGGCTACTCACTTGCAGGAAATTTGAATTGCCCTACTTTGGTAACCATGCTGACGTAATTCCTTGTGAAATACACCTTTGGGGATGGGGTAACCTAGTAATCTCCGTAGTGTGTGCTTTAACTGCATAATACTGTAGTGTGATAAACTAGTTAGGTAGGAGTTCTATTCCAAGACGTAGTGTGTGTTTGAAAGTCAGAGCCTGTGTGGAAGTTGCTGTGAGTGTCTAACCACTGGACATGTTGAGGAGGGTTTTTTGTAGTTTTCCTTTATGGTAGCCATATTATATGTCACAATGTCCACCTCACGAGGATTACAGATTTCAGTCAGCCAAGAGACTGTGTTGGCAAGCCATACCCTACATCTGGCAAAAGGCCTGGTGAACAAAGTAAGCACCCCTATTGTTATCCAGAATACGGTCTGAACCCATGTGTCATACACAAACACACTTGCCTAGAAAATCCCGCTATGTTGCTATTACCCTGCACATTGTTGACAGATAGTAGGCATGGTGTGAATGCAGTGGGCTGCAGAGGGCATGGCACCCTGTCCACCAGTACAATAGGCACATAATTACAGACAATGCACCTTCGCTATGTTCCCCACTGGACACATGCAACATATGTGGTGCCATCAAATGTGATCCACAAAGGACATACAATGCCTTACACACATGCCCTGTATGGACAGATGCCACTGACACCAGGGAATACCTGTATCATGCTAGAATGCAGGTGCAGGGTCAACCTGCTGTCTATTAGCAGGTCCTGCCACACCAGGCCAGGACTGGCACATCTGATGATAACAGTCTGTGTACACAACATGTGCCAGGCAAACCAGGTAAACTTAAACATGTCACTGTACATTAATGTGGGACGTGCACATCCCAGGCAATGTCCATGTCAATGACTATCAAACACAGACATGGCATGTATTACAAAACAATGGCCACACACAATGGTAACCAGGATGACAGGACAGTTAATACAATACCCATCTGTGTGGGACATTGCAGACACTACATCCCTGAACCCCAGTGCAGACCATTGTCAGGTGGCCTGATGTCAAGGATTACCCCTCACCCAGCCTTGTACAGCCATATTGCACAGCCAACCACTACACACCCATGAAGCAATGCACACATGCATGTCAGTACTGGCACCTTGTGTCTGCATGTGGGGTATGATGTTCCCAACCACAGTCACACCCAGTATAACTCCCATTGGCATACCGACTGATGTCAGACATGTTCACATGCCCTAGCCCATAGAACCTCAGGATAACCCCTGTGGTGCATGTAATACCTGTGCATTACTGTAGTGTGGCAAACTAAGTAGTTAGGAAGTGTATTTGTGAGCCTGCCAAAGTGTGCCAATGTGTCTGAGTCCCTTAGAGAGTGTGGTTGTGTTGACAGTAACATCTGTTCATGTGGACAGCCTTGTGTGCTACACCTAATGTATGTCTACTATATCTCTGTTGCAGATGTCGCTCACCAGCACAGATATATGTTCTTACAGCACACCAACACGTCAGCTATGTGGCACATGGAGTAACTGCATGCACTTGTAATAGTAATGGCTAGTCAGTCAGGGGTTTGAACTCCAGTGCTGGTAGGTGTGTGACAGACAATGCTTAGGTTTTAATCTCCTAGTCCTTCTCTGATGTACTTTGCCTCTGTCTGTCCCTCACACACACACTCTCTGGTGGATGTGGAGATGTACACCTGCTGAGCAGCAGCTTGTGTTTTGTAAGTGATGTCATGATCAGGTGATGGCCTCTGCACCTATTGAAGTCCTCCTCTAGCTGATTGCATGTGGAACAGCTGTGGTGACATTCCCATAGCCAATTGCATGGAAACACAGTACAATATCTAGGAACATCATGTTGGTGTTTGCCCATGACAGTCGCTGTGAGTGGAACCTGGATCTGTTGTTTGGTAAACAGCATGACAGTTGAAATCTGGATATTCCTCAAATGGCATACACAGTGGAAAATAGCCTAAAGATGGGAGGGTGATGTGCCAGACATGACTACAGCATGTAAGTGCAGCTGTGCTTCATTCAGACTACTGCCAATTTAACAAGTTGTGTGTGGTAATGGTTAGTCTGCATGTTTTAATAACTGACAAGACAGTGCTCTGTGAGGAAATCCCCATCTGTGGGGTCATCTGTGGACTGGTCAGTGCATGGATCCATTTGTTTCTTGTGTTACTCACAGAACACATATCTGTGAACTGCAGAAGCATAGTGTGAGGACTGCAGTCAGTACATGGTGACAGTGATGAGAGTTACTGGTATCGCATTCCTGATTGGACATACGTCACATGAGACAGTGGTATGACAGTCATTGTCTGAGGTTATCACATTGACATGCCAATAGTGGGCCACTGTTCATAGCTGCAGTCACAAGTCATTTACGCTTTGGACAGATGTCATGCAGTATATATGCATGTGTTGTTCTCCCTCTGCAAATGTATGACATCTGTTGTCTTGGGTTGATGATAATATCTATGCATGCTGTTATAAGTAATCCTGACTGCTGTTGACTATTACTAAGTGTTATCTGTGTTAAAACTGCAACACCATAGGCTGTATGGGATTTGAGGTCCCGGCAGAACCACCTGTCCCACTTCAGCTGGCCATGGCACCGGCCACTAGCATGTCTGGGGCCCAGCCTTGGACCTCCACCTCTGTTGGCTCTGCATCACCTTCTGTTGGAACTGCCACTGAGGATGAGGCTTGCCCCCCCTGGGAGCAGGTCCAGACAGGAACTTGTCAGCCATCGTACAGTCCAGGCCATGGTGCGTAGGGGGCTCTATAAGGGGTTTTGAGGCCAGCTACACCAGCTCGAGGGCAGAGTGTCACATTTAGAGGGTGAGCCTGCCCCTCCTAGACAGCTCCCAGCACAGCCACTTCTGCGGCTGTGACAGTGCAGTGGTGGCTGCCCATGGGTGGGGACCTCCATCCCACTGTTTCCATTTGGGGGTTCATGGGCTTGTGACTGCCAAACACCCCTCCTCGTCCAAGGTGTATCCCCCCCACATGTGTCATATACTGCCCCTGTATGCTGTCTTGTCTGTCATCCTACCCAACCTATCCTCCATGAGCATACCTACTCTCCTTTCCCAACATCCCACTCTCACCTTACGAAAATGGAAACAAAAGGCCAATCTGTTCCCAGAACAACTTTTGCCCCATACATAGCTGTCCATTTCACACACGTGCCCACTGGACACATATAACCTTTATAACTTGCATCACAACATACTACTGTTGTTCTCACCCCTCTCTCAGGCACACAATCCTGGTATGCACATGACTCCTACAAGTTCCAGGTACATGTGATGCAGACGACCCCATTGTACACACAACACTACCTGTCCCTCTATGGTTACCCCATTTAACTTTTTAATGATGATGTTGCACAAAGCATCTTGCAAGATTACTGTTCTCACATAATGATTGGACAGGACCTGTTTTGTTAATGTAAATGAAATGCTCAAAGTAATGTATTTATTGTTTGCGTGTATTAATGACACTTCTGTTTGAGGGAGTCTTGATATTACATAGGACAACACCACTACATAATAAAGGAGTTGCTGATGTTTCCCTTTTCATTCTTTTTTACTGCTTTGTTGTCACATGATATGCTCTTGATATATCTATATATATATCTATATCTATGTATGTATATATATCTGGACATAAACACACACACATACATTTACATAATGGAATACATTTCCAATACTGGATGCTATGTTCGTGATAACATCCGATGTCTGTATATCTGTCATGGCTTAGTGGGAAATCACATTGGCTGTGGTGTGCAGGGTCCTGGTTTCAAGCTTTGCAGAGGCCATTTATTTTGTTGCTGGGCAGAACAAGGGCCGTTGGATATGGAGTGATTAAGGCACGTTTAAGCAGTTGTGAGCAGGTGTGCATGGGTTTGCATGGAGCTAAGCAATGCTAACCTCTGCATTGCTTCACCAGTGTGATACTCGCATACCGGCAGCCAAACAAGCTTACACCCGCTTGCTCCTGCACTTGCAAATGCACTGCATTTGGTGTTTGCATCTGACACTCACACCCCTGGGTGTGGGTGAGGACTACAATAATACCTTGTGATGCCTATTACATCAGCTTACATGCCTACAGTGGGGTGTTGTGCCCATGTGTTTGTAGATGTTGTGTAGTGGGTTACGCAATGACACATATGGTCATACCTTACTTAGCCATTTAAACTGGACTGTGCTGCAGTGAGACCCATATCGGGAATGGCTGCCCATTAGGTGTAAGCATGCTGGTCGACTATACAGAATCCACAGCCTGTCCAGAGTTTGCTTCATACTATTGGTGTGCTCCTCTTACAATCTGCACCTGTCTGGCAAATACCTGGGAACTGACACCATTAAATACAGACAAGTAATTGCGTTTAGGACCACACATCCTTCAGCTGAGTCATGCTAATGCATAGCTATTATTCTATAAGTTTTCTAAGGTTGTAAGTGGAATATGTGCTTTCTGTCCCTATCTCTTCCCCCAATGGTTTATGTTCTGTCCAGTGGTTTTGCTGTTCGGGGTTGAGAGGTTTGGACATAAGCTCTGCCCATTTCGGAATATTACTTACATCACTGGGGCGGTCCTAATACAACTGCGCCAGCTAACACCTGCATGCCTAGGCCCATAACTGCATACCCATAGTTCCCCACCTGCCACTCCTCTACAGCACTCATCCTTACTGTGGGTAAGGGTGGGGTCTAACCACACCACTACACACTGCCTACTCTCCATGTGTCAGGAGCCATGTCATAAGTTGTGTCACCCCATGGGTTATCAGGCTTGCACAACCTACTGGTCCGTGTATGTCTACAGCCTGGTTTGATGTATCATTACAAGGAATGACTCCGGTGATCAGTAATTTTTGGGTGTCCCACAAGGGACATTGATGTCTTTGTTACATCTCTCCCACTGGTAGTATCCTGCCTGTGGTCTGGGAAGCAGTGGTGTGTTTACTTGTATCATGTGTTTGTATGTTTCACCTGTCTAGGTGGAGGTGGTTGATGCTACATGTTACACGTTTGTTGATTGGACCCCTCACCCCCATTTGCATGGCCTGTAAACATATGTAATTCGTAACTGCTGCATCATATCCTAGCTATTTACATGTTTATATTTACACACACACACACACATACATATATAGTTATCTATATATCTATATATATCTATATATATATCTATATATATCTATATATATATATCTATATATATATATATATATATATATATATATATATATATATATATATACATTACTATATACAGCTATATATGAATATGAAAGCATACATGTATATATATATATATATATATATATATATATATATATATATATATATATATATATATTGCTGTCTATGTATATCTAACAACATATGGGTGTCTGCATATGTATGTATATATCTATATGTGGGTATGTATATGTATTCTGTCTCTGTATGTATACATTTGTACTACAGAGAGGGAGAGGTATATCTCCATGTCGCTATGGGTAGATATGCACACACATTCCTCTGCATATATACATCTACACCTGGTTATTCCCTTCTCTGCCATGTAGATTAGACTTTGCTGCAGTGGGACTCGTAGCAGATGTGGCTGCACATTGGGTGATGCCTCTGTCCAATGAACACTTTTGCTCACATCCCTGGGGCTGTCTGTACAGGCCCACATCAGCCAACACCTGCACACCTAGACCCATAACTAGCTACCCATAATTCCCCCTCCCGCACCTCCTCTACTGCACCCATCCTTACTCTGCATGCAGGTCGGACCTGAACACACCACTACACGCTGCCCACTCTCCACTTCACGGGACCCATGTCGTACGTTGTCTCTACCCATAGATCATCAGGATTTCCCGCCCTTGTATGTACACACCTCAGCCAGAATGGTCATCATATTGGCTTCCTTTGGTTATATGTCAATTTTTGGGGTGTCCCGCAAGGGACGCTTCTGTCCGTTCCAAGATTAGACTTCACAGGTGCACTCTGTCCCCCAGCCCGGTTGTATCCTGCTCGTGATCTGGGGACCAGTGGACTATTTACATTGTTTTTGGGTTTGTGTGCATGTTTCCTCTGTCCGGCTGGGGGGGGGGGGGTCATGCTACGTGTTATATGTTTCTTGCTTTGGCCCCTCACTTCCATTGGCATAGCCTGTGAACATATGTCATTCTTGTGTGCTATTTCCTATCATAGCTGTATATCTTTGTATATCTACGTGCACACACACACACACACACACATATATATATATATATATATTTATATATATATATATATATATATATATATATATATATATATATATATTTATATATATATATATATATATATACATACATATATATATATATATATATATATATATATATACATATATACATATATATATATATATATATAGACATATATATATATATATATATATATATATATATATATATAGACATATATATATATATATATATATATATATATATATATATATATATATATATATATATATATATATATATATATAAATATATATATATATATATGTGTGTGTGTGTCTGTAGGGCAATGCATACCCCGCACAAATGCACTTAAACATGCTTACTGTTGCTTATTTATGCTTAAACCTGCTTACTACTGCCTTAGTCATTATGACACTGACACTTCGCTCCAGTTCACTTTTAATTGTTATTATGCAGGTTATACAGCAGACAAATGTCGAAATATGTTCATATACAGATTACCAGTGGAAAATGGTATGTGCTGCAGTGGGAGATTTGGAACAGGAATGTCTGTTAGTTAGGTGTATGCTCTAACCACTACACTATTGCTGTGCTGCTTCATTTGCATATATACCCATATACCCATGACTCCTAGTTCCCCAAACACCCACCCCAACACTACACTAACACAGCAGGCATCCATTCTCCAGTTGCATACATGGTGTATCCACACCACTACAAATTGGTCACTCCCTACTCCTGTAGACCCATCCCATGGGTTGACTCACTCCACGTATCCTCAGACATCCCAAATTTTTAGTCCACAAACATTGGTGAAATGAGTGACCAATAGGACAATATTCGCAATTTTGGGGTTGTCCCACCTGGGACACACGTCTTTATTTCAAGATTAGACTCTGTACTTCATTACATCATTAGTCCCATTAACATGACACTACAATAAATTAATAGGTATGACTATGTGGTAATGCACATGTTACAAAGAGAGCTAATAATGTACGAGTTTGGCAAAATTATTTTACAAATAGGACCGGTTTAGTGATTGGTGTTGCTGTAGCAGGCAGATCACACGAATTATTCCATGTGTGAGAAAGTCCTCACATTTCATTTTTGAGAACAGCACTGACTTCGGACATTCTACATACTTCTGCATTTTAGCAGTTTTGTCCCTTCCCTCTTATGCACATATATTATTCTGTCTACTGTCGAGGTTTGTAGGGGCACTTTCATGTTATTTATGTCTGCAAAAGGAATGAATGTGGTACAGGAATGTACTTCTACATATAGATGTATGCATGTGTGTATGCATATATACTTATAACAAACTCCCTGACCTCCACGAGGCGGTCCAATTAGAACCAGGCCATCCAACCCTGACATGCCTGGATCCATAATTTCATACCCATAGTTGGGTGGTCCCACCAGGGACTACCCTGTGATTGTTTGTCAAGTAGACTTAGCAGATCGGCAGTGTTACTCCCACTGGTAGTATCCTGCCTATGGTGTGAGTAGCAGTGCTCTGCTCACCCCTGCCCAGCTTGGTATGACATACACTGACAGCACTAAATAATACTGGAGTTGCTGTTGATTCCCTTCTCATTCTTTTTTTATGCTTTATTGTCACGACGTTCATTCTTCATAGATATATATATATATATATATATATATATATATATATATATATATATATATATACATACACATGCACATACATGTACATAATTATATACATTTCCTATGCTGGGCACTGTTTCTACCCATGCAAGTGCACTCAGACATGCTTACTGGTACTTATATATGTTTACTACTGCTTATTTGTGCTTACACCTACTTACTAGTGCCTTATTCATTATGACACAACCGCTTTGATTGAATGACATTAGTTAAACATTTCATGAGGTACTCCAGTTCACATTTACATGTTATTATGTAGGTTATACAGCAAAACGACATTCCACATGGAAAATGATATGTGTTAGAGTTGGGCTTGAACTGGGCATGCCTGTTCATTAGGCAGATGCTCTAACCACTACACTATTGACATTAACATTGAGTTGGCATGTTTTTCTCTATTTGGATGATTTTGATGTGTAAGCTACGCTAAGCTGGGGGCAGTGACGTGCAAACACGCTGCACTTCTCTTATACTTTCGATATTGAAGCAATACAAATGTAAAATTGGGACACAGGGAATCTAATTGTGAAAGTTCTAGGGACGGGGCTCAACATTCCACTACCTGCTTGGTGTTTACTACTTTGATTTTATTTCAGTGTTCGTGGACACTCTTGTATGCTTAGCATACATTTCAGTATCCACAGACACTGAATTAATTGCTTACTATTAAAGGTGGGCACTAATAGTAAGCATAGTAGGTTGTGCAACTATGGGGGCATGTTTCCCCCTCTGTAGAGCACTTAAACATGCCCCCCTGCACTCGCACACATTTCCTGTGCACATCGAGGGTGCGGCAGCACACCCTCATAAATATTCATATGGCATTGCTGCACCATCTGTAATGAGGATGCTCGGCACAAGGCTAAAGCCATCCTTGCGCCAAGCTTCATGAATCCCGGGGTGTATGTTTTCCAGAAAGCAATCATTTCTTTCATTCCTTTAATAACTTTGTGTCATTGCTCATGTTTATATTCACTTCTACCATATACTATCACCAACATATTTATAAACTTATAATTATATTCTACACCTCCTATTATCCCTTCATACCCAACACCTTTGATTTTCTCTTTATTTATACTTAAACCAATTTCCTTTAATATAATACTTACTTTTTAATTTATTTCTTCCATCCATGATTTATTTTTATCACTTATTACAATATCTTCTGCATAAGCATGCATTACATGTGTTTGTACCTCCTTCAAGTGTAGCAACAGGTAATCTGAAGAGGGGTATAAAGGAGGCTAAGAGGGAGTATGGTAGAAATGTGCAGAGCCACTTTGAAGACATGAAGGATGCATGGAGAATATGGCAAGGCATACAGGAGATCACTGACTACAACATCACGGCAGCACAGAGTGAGGACGGCTTCGAATTCCTGGACATTTGGAACATACTCTTTGGTAGATTTGAGGAAAGAAACAACAGGTTGGCACTAAAGCTACCCACTGATGAGAAGGATGCAGTACTCAGCCTCAGCATAGAGGAGGTAAGAAGAGAGCTAAGGAGAGTGAACCCTAGGAAGGCTGCTGGCCCAGACAACATACTGGGCAAGGTGTTAAAAGGCTGTGCTAACCAACTATGCACAGTGCTCAAGTAAATATTTAACACGTCCCTTGCCATGGCAAAAGTACTCTCATTCTTCAAGGAAACTAACGTCATCCCACTACCTAAGAAAACAACTCCCTCCAGCCCTAATGATTACAGACCAGTCACTCTAATATCCACTGTTATGACATGTTTTGACTGGCTGATCAAAAAGCATCTTTCATCATGCCTGCTTCCTGATTTTGACCCTCTCAAATTTGTATACAGAGCTAACTGAACCACAGCTGATGTCATATGAGTAGCATTGCACATCTCCCTTGTGCATTTAGAGGGAAAGGCAACTATGTGAAGATGCTGTTCATAGACTTCAGCTCTACATTTATTATGTTGGTACCAATGCAGCTGATAGAAAAACTGGAACATTTAGGAATCAGTAAACATCTCTGTAACTGGATCCTGGACTTCCTGATTGAGAGACCACAGAGATTGTGTTCAGATAAGAACACATCAAAGTGCATCACAGTTAACACTGGGGTTCCACAGGGATGTATTCTCAGCCCACTGTTATTCACCATGCTGACCCACAACTGCTATGCTAAGCACAAGCCCAACCATATCATTAAGTTTGCTGATGACACCACACTTGTGGGGCTCATCACAAAGGAGGATGAAAGGGCGTACAGAGAGGAGGCATCATCTCTGATCAGTTGGTGCAAGGGGAACAACCTTGACCAGAATGTAAGCAAGACCAAAGAGATTATCACTGACTTCAGGAAAAGAAGAACAAACCATCCAGTGCTCATGAGCAACAGTGAGAGTGTGGATGGGGTTAAGAGTACGAAATTCCTAGGTGTACACATATTAGAGGATGGATCTATATTAGATCAGCGAAACAGCATTACAGCGAATGTTGTTTCGCCGACACATACAGACCGAAATCCAAAAACAGCAAAGGATCAGGTCAGCGACTTTTTTTCCCAGGGAAAAAAATCGCTTGGCCTGACTCATGACATTGCCCTTTACCCCACTGTAGTGCAATATCAGAGTTGGTATATTTAGTTAGGGGGGTGGGGGGCACAGCCCCCCCCAATGTTGAGGGTGTGGGAGGCAAAGTCCTCCACTTTATGTTTGAAATTGTGTGTATGTGTTTTTAATGCTAACAATTTCTTTCCCAGGGAAAGAAATCGCTGTTTTGAACATTTGCAGTTTAGTGCAGTCGCTGATTATGTGTCGATGAAGAGGCATTCGATCTAACGCCTCTTTGAGCATTTAATATAGACCCCAGAGGATCTCTCATGGTCAGGAAACACCAGCCAACTGATCAGGAAAGTGCACCAATGCCTCCACCTTTTAAGAAGGCTGCAAAAAAGCTAAGTGTCTTCCTCATATTCTCTCCACCTTCTATAGAGATGCAATGCAGAGCATCCTCACCTGCAACTTCACAGTGTGATTTGGAAGCTGCACAGTTACAGATAGGAAGGCACTACAAAGGGTGCAGAGAAGGTAACAGGTTCCAAACTTCCATTGATATAACATCTCTATTCTGCAAGACATATCTGAAAGGCCACCAAAATACTACAGGACAACTTTCATCCTGCTCATGGACTGTTTAAGCAAGTGGCATCAGGCAGGAGATATCCCACCATATAAATCTATATGGGTTTACACAAATTGTATCCTCTCCCACTACGATCAGTAAACCCAATAAAAAAGAAAGCATCCTAGACTGATATTTATCAATAGTCATCCCCATATGTATAAAGATGGGACCCTCCCTGATGACCTCAGTGATCACTCTCAAACCTATATCATCAGACATAAAAGTGATGATCCCCACCAGCCGACTCACAAAACAATTAGAAACAATAAGAACTTTAATCCCGCCAACTTCCAAAATGAACTAAAAGCATGTAACTGGTCAATCCTAAAATGGCTGCCACTTGATGAAGCTGTAGTATTCTTTAATACTAAATTTCTTGCCATACTTGACTCACACCCCCGCACATACCATTAGAACTAAAACAAAAGCTACACCATGGCTTACAAAGGATACCAAATCAAAGATCCAACTTAGAAATAAAATATGGGTCACATGGTGCGACACCAAAGCCCTTCTAGACCATCTCAGATATCAGCAGCTTTGTAATGGCATAAAAAATCCATTCTGATAGACAAAAAATCTACTATTATAATCTTCAACAAAGACACCAAAATAAACCTCAAAAATTTTGGGCAGGTATAAATAAACTTCTTCATCCAAGGCAATCCACCACTCCTATTCCCTTCACATCTACCCATAAATCTCTAGAGGAGATTGCTAACACCTTTAACAGCTTTTTTACTGAGACTATCCAGACCCTTGCTAGCCAGCTAACTCCCAAAAGCACTAATTCTATCATAACCTCACCCAATATCCATCTCCCCTTAAGTTTCCAACCAGTCTCTACCACACTTATCTGATCTCTGCTTAAAAAACTAAAACAGACCACCCTATCTGCAGATCTTCTACCTGCAGAGTGCCTACAAAATGCCACAGATGTAATAACTTATCCAGTCTCAATCTTGATCAATAGAACCATAAATGAAGCTTCCATCCCCTCCATTTGGAAAACTTCCCATGTCATACCACTTCACAAAGGTGGCAATTCCACAGAACTATCAGATTATAGACCCATTGCCATACTTTCACCACTGGCCAAAATAATGGGGAAATGTATTCATAAGCAACTCTTGCACTAACTCATACACAACAATCTGCTGGCTAACTCTCAACATGGCTTTAGGCCATGCCATAATACCTCCTCTGCCCTCCTCTCTTTCTCCAGTGTCATAAATCATAACCATAATAACAACAAACTATCCTCAGCCCTCTTCCTCGACCTATCCAAAGCCTTTGATATGGTCAACCATCAGCTACTCACTGCCACTCTGAAATCCATTTCCTTGAATAACCATGCCATTCAATGGTTTCAATCCTATCTAAATGGCAGACAACAGGCTGTTCTATGGCAGGGACATTTATCTACTCTACTACCCTTCACCCTTGGAGTTCCCCAGGGCTCTATCTTAGGATCTCTTCTCTTTTCAATCTTTATTGATGACCTTTACTCTGCCATTCCAGATGCTACATGCATACAATACGCAGATGATTCCATGTTGATCTGCTCAGCCTCCATCCCATCTGACCTGCGTATGCTATCCCAGAAAACATTTAACATGGTTGAGAACTGTCTCTCATGCCACTTGAACCCTAAAAAAAACAAATTACTACTTTTCTCCCCCACTCACAAGTCAACACCACTTTCCTTTATGATTTCCTCTAATAATGGAACTATTTCCCCAGATAACCATACTAAACTCTTAGGGGTAACTATTGATAATAACCTTAAATTTGATGTGCATATCAATCAAACCATTAAAACCATTAATAAAAATCTGGGCTCCCTATATGAAAATAAACCTTTCCTTACCCCTCTGGCAGTGATTGCCATTGCACGCACTCATCTTCTCTCCACCCTTTACTATGCCTCCTCCATTTTCACTAACTTGAATAAATCTGAACTCTGAAAACTCTCAAGCTGTTATAATCACATTGCTAGATTTGCCACTGGCTCTACTTTCAGAACTCACCACTGTCAAAAGCTTAAACCTCTAGGATGGCCAGAATTGAATAGCTCACTTCAATACAATCAACTTGTAGTAGCCCACAAAATTCTCAACCAACCAGATAATACCCCTGCACTTAAAAGCATTATTTATACATACAAGAACACAAGGTCACTGTGATCTTCTAACAAACTACTAATTCAACCACTCAAAACTAACAACTCAGCTGGTGACTCCTTGTTTGCGAACTCTGTTGGCAAAATTTTAATTCACTTCCAGCTGATCTAACACTAGAACCATCATTAAACCAATTCAAGAAAAATCTCAGTGTTTCATGACACACTGGTTATGCCCCCTGCCAGAATCCAGATTAACTCCTACCATACTATAGTATACAAAACAGTATTGTAAGGAATAACTAACTGCTTCTATGTGATTGTAACCATATATATTTGAGCTATGACTGACAAAATTGTTTTTAATGTTCATGCTTAATTTCAATTTAATTTTTTTAATGTTGAAGCTTTTCTCCCTGGGCCTCCGCTGAAAATGAACATGTATCCAGTCGGACTATCCCAGTCAACAAATGTAAAATAAAAATAAATAAATAAATAAAATATCGCAGCATCCACTGCAGGACTACAAGATTCAGTAACAGTTTCTACCCTGCAATGATTAGACTTCTAAATTTGGACACTAGTCTTAGGTATCTGGACACATAATAAGTCAATTTTTATTTATTTGTGCAATATATACTTACATATATTTCAAGGAAGTGCAATATTTATTTATTATATTTATGTCAGTATTATTTAACTCATTCAAGTGCAATATTAGAGAAATAACTTAGCATTTCAATCTGTAGTGTGTTTTGTATTACTTTAAATAAGGTAGTCAATTTCATGCAGGGGAGGGTATTCTTTTCGTGTATGAGTGTTGGTAAATGTCTCTGCTCTTTCTTGCATGCATTGGGAGTAGTATTGTACTTGTTAGTTATGTTTATTCCTCTTCTTGTATGTGTTGTTTCACTATCCTCTGTAATCTCAAGAATTGATCTGATGCATGAAATTTTGTTTAGGTTACATGTGTATAGTTCTAAATGGCAATAAAGTTTACTTTGACTTTTACTTCATTTTATATCCTCCATTACTTATCATTTTATTTATGTCCACCACTACTATATTCATGAACAATGAAAATATCACACTGCTAGCTGGACATTGTTGTTTTATTCCACACTATATTTTCACATCTTCCCCAGTCCAACTGTTTATGTTTAATGTCAAATAAATTTTTCATATATTGATTTAATAATTTGTAATACTTTGTCACTTATGTTATATTCTTGCAAAATTCTCCAAAATGCTTCATATTGGATATTATCATATGCCTTACTTACATCACCTATCATAACCTTTACTTCTTCTTTTCTATTAATAATGTCATCAATTACTTCTCTTATTAACCATAACACATCCTGATGTCCCTTTCCCTTTCTTTCATACAAATTTTGATCATATAATCTTTCCATTTTACATTGTATTCTTTTAGCTATTATCCTAATAAAAATGTTATAGTCCATATTATTTAACATTATCGGTCTCCAATTTTTTATCTCATCTTTATTTCCTTTCTTATATATAAATTTTATGACCCCTGTACAAAGTTCCTTGTACTTAAATATATTTTTTTGCCAGTCTTCCATTTGTTTATACATGTTATATTCTATCCCGTCTAATCCCATGGCTGAATTTATGTTAATATCATTCAGCTCCTTTATATGCATTTTTCTCTAAATATTGATTGTCCTGTTTATTAAATCACTCACCATCATAAATTTGTTCTATGCGCACTTCTCTTTCACCATATAAATCAAATACATAGCTCTTAATTATTTTGTATATTTCTTCTTGCTTAACTTGTTTTGCTTCTTTATTGTTTAATTATCTTTGTATTTTTTATCTATTTACATAAATATGGCATTTCCTCTTTTTCCTTTGTATGCAATATTTTTGCTTATATAAGAAGTTATTATTTTTTTTCTTTTGTAGATTTATCTTTCTTTTTCATATAATATTCTATAATTTTCTACTAAACCTTTAAAAAATTATTCACTTAATACTTCATATTCCTTTTTTCCTTTTTCTCTTCTATTCATTTTAAAAATACCTTTTATACTTTTTTAAAATGCATCCTCCAAATAGTCCAATTTTTATAGAAAGGTCTCATTCTAATGTGTTGTTTCCATACTTCTATAAGCTCTTTCTTTCTCCTATATCCAATTATTTTCCATTAATTCTTTTTATTCTTTTTCATACTTTAATATATTTCTCATTTTCATGAATGTTTATCCAAATAGCCACATGATCAGAAAATCCAGTATATTGCATTCCTTTTTTATTTTTTTTAATTTTCTGATATTAAAAAGTAATCAATTTCTGTCTTAATTTTACTCCTTTTATATGTCCAGTGTTTATTCCCTCATATCTTTAATTGTCCACTCCTCATAATTTCTGTAACTGTTTTAACATCATAATCCTTCTTTTTATTCCTTAGGTTATAATTAAAGTCACACGCAATTATTATATCCATATTCACACAAACATAATTAAGTATATTTTAAACATTGTTTTTCTTTCTTTCTCTTGTCACATATGTAAATAAAGCTATAACCCTATATACATACCTTTTTCCATCTCAGATCAACTACAGTTATTCTCCCTATTTCTATAATTGTTATATTTAATATCTTTATATTCTCTTTACACAATATACATATACCTAAACAGGTTTCTTTACCTATATTCCAAATAACAGTACCATTCCAGTGCCTTTCTGTTTGTACCCTTTCTTCTTCTGTTAACAGTCTAATGTCTTCAACACTATTATTTGAGCATCTACACCTGCACATCAATGTTGGGTCTTTCAGTTTTTCCCGGTTAGGGGTCGCCACAGCGGAACTCCGGTCCGCTAATGATTGTCAGTAGATTTTTACATGCCGAGTTGCTAGCCCTGATGCACAACCTTCAACGAAGGTATGCCCATTCATGCATGTCTCCACACAGAAGACGCTCTAGCTGAGAATCGAACAGGACAACGTCTTACTGTGAGGCGACAACGCTACTGCAGCACCACCACCACAGTTACACCTGCACATCAGTACATAATATTAATTCTCCTCTTCATAATTTTCATACTGTTTATATTTAAAGCTAAAATTTTCAGCTTTATTGAACAGTTATATTAAAGATATGTTTATCCCTCAGCTTTCTTATTTTCGCTTACCATAATATTTTTAAACTTTCTTTTTCTTTCCATAGCTTGTTTTTCTGTAGAATTTTTCTTGCCTTTAATCACATGCCACTCTGGCTCTTCTTTACTTGTCTCATCTATTTCTTTTTCTTTATTTTTCTCTGTAATTTTAAAGGCAACTTCTACATTTTTCATTTGTGGTGTAACTTCCTGTACAGCATCCTCTTCTATCTCTTTTTCTTCTATAACATAATTCATAGTTTCTTTTTTATTTTCATTTTCTTGTGTCTCTGTCTCAAACTCTAACCATGAATGCCTGGCATTGCCAATTTTCTACATTTTAATTCACATTTATTTGCATTGTGGCCTGTCTGACCATATAAATAACATCTTTTTTGTCACATTCATTAATTAAATGATCATTATTTCCACAAAAATAAAACATTTTAGGTTGTGCTCTGTACTTCACAAACCCCCTATTACCATGCACATTAGTAATACTAGTTATATGTATCACATTGTCATTTTCCATTTTTAAAATTATTCCACATTCCCATCCCTAGTCCATAGTCCTATTTCATCATATATTTTAGTAATGTTCATTACTTGTTTATACATTGCCAACAAATGGTCTTTCAGTTCTTTTGCTTCCACTTCAGTTCTAAACTGAACCAAAACCCTCCTTTTTGTCTGTCTAAAAAGGGTTGTGCAACATATTCTGACCATAGAAAGTCTGTTTTCTTTTTTTCATAAACCCCCCAAAAATTTCAATAGCCTGCTCAGTTTCAAATATCAAATCACAAAATGTTTCTTTGTTAATTAAAATGAAAGTTCTTACCTCTTCATCTTTAACACCCAGTGGTACTATAACATTGCCCCATACCTCATATCTGTCCAAACCTTCCTATTTACTGCTCACCTGAACAACAAATTTCTTCTTTGTTTATTCCCATCTCCTCTTTGGTATTTTCTCCCACTGTTTCAGCATAAGTCTTTTTCTCTGGAACTTTCTCTGGCTCATTTTCTTCTTCTATTTTCTCCATAATCTCACTCCAGGATACTGCAGCTCCACTTTCTGGCTCACTCTGGTTTATCATTTCTTCCATATAAACATCCTTCAACCCTCCCAACTGGAGGGTTGAAACAATGCATTTTTCCATTGTTTCTGTTAATTCGAACTGATTTTTCTGGAAATTTTGCTCTGAATTCATTTCCACCTCTGCATTTACCTCCATTTCCTCCTCAACCTCTTTTCCACCTGAAAACATTTTTTTGCTCCCAAACATTTGGGAATATTTCTGGTAGAGATTCTACCATTTCAACTGCATTTTCAATAACTTTCATTTCAGTTTCAGCAAATGCTAAATCAGCCATGTTTTCTTCCTGTTCTTCTGGGCCACCCTTGTGCCTGGATAGGGAAGAGGAAGTCAGTTGTATTGTATCACACACAAATACTTCCCCCTACTACCAAGAGTAGGGGGAATTTCCTGATGCCCTGGACAAATTTCCCCTAATAGTAAAATTAGGTCATTGGGTCTCTCCTGAAAACCTTGAGTCTCCCCTGAAAGGGATAAATAAATTATTTTTGAAAATAAATCTCATACATTTTTAAATAATAACATTGTATAACATGAAGTGCATTTCCTTATTATTTCAATGTGTTGATGTGTGTCACCAGGAATGTGTTTTAATATGTAATATCATGCATATGCTAATGTAAATCAGAGCACATTCACAGGACATTAATTTGAAACCTGCAACAGAACATGCAGGCACATTAAGCATGGCATGACAATAAGGAAGCCAAGAGTGTGTTTTGTTTTCCAACTGCAGGATGATAGACTGTACTAAATCCAAGTAAAGTTAGTTACATCTCTGTTATAATTACTGCTTGAATTCACATTTTGGGGAAATTGATTTTCAAAGGAAAAGTGCTGGATTACTTTTGCTACTTAGAGAACTACTCAATGTGGGACACCAGGCTGAATCTCCTGCTTAGAGTGTAATGCAATTCAATATAAAATAAGATATTCCTACAACAAATTATATTGTAGTTACTATATATGTGTGTGTGTGTGTGTGTGTGTGTGTGTGTGTGTGTATATATATATATATATATATATATATATATATATATATATATATATATATATCTATATAAAACACACACACACACGCACATACATATACACACTTAATGAAACTTAACATACAGTAATCGCTAACATCTCCTTTGTTTCATGTTAAACCATTTCTGAAAAAGATGAGACAATGAAAACTGAGAAAAATACATTTTCTAGGGCCAGATGTGTGTGTTTATGGTGTATGGGTAAAGCATCATGAAACAAGTAATTTGTGGTAGATTCAGACTTCTTATTCACTACATTCAAATGCTTGAGCTGTGATTTAAAGTTCTGTGGCTAACCTAAATGTTCTGGCATTCATTCTATTCTACAGAATTCAGCACCCAACTGATTTATATGTGTAGAAGAAACCTCATATTTCAAAATCAGATGTCAGTCATCCACCAGATCAGTCCATTTCCCTTCTCCATTCTGAAAGTAGTGCTGATGTCAGTCACAGCTTTCTGACTCTCGTGATCCATTCTTCCAGCTCTCAGGAGTTGTTTTTGAATGCCATCTCAAGTGCAAGATAATAAAATGGTCTGCACTAGGCCAGGAGAAGTCTGCAGGAGCAATTTTACATGAATAATAATAACCTTGTTATAAAGCATTATTTGCCATATCTACTATTTTCAGTACGTCAGGTGTTTTATAGAACAATTAAAAATTATACCATATCAAATGCAAATATTTTGATGTCTTTGATAATATATTGCTTCTTAGTAATGTATATTATATTGTTTTGTGTTATTTTACATTAAATATTGTTTGTGTTGTGATCTTTGGCCCAACTTACAAGTATGAAAGATCTTTTGGGTTGCTACACTTGGTTAAGAAATACATGCATACATAAATATAATACTGGATATGGAGTGGTGCCAAGCATTGTCAACAAAATTAATGTCATAGTCATGATTTTACAAACAGAAATTTTAGGTTTGCAGGATAGTGAAAACTGGTCTTTTTTATAATGTGAAGTACAGTACAAGTATTAACAATTGTTAACATAACTTATAGGCAGGTTTTATAAAGACTTTGGGCCAGATTCATGATGGCTTGCACGGAGTCTAAGAGTAGAGTAAGACTCCATGCAGCCATCATGTCCGACGAGTGATCCAGGAACAGCCTGCAGGGGCGTGCAAGAGAGCTCCTAAAATGGCTCTTACACGGACAGGTCTGGGATATGCAAATTACCTCAATTGCAGGCGAAAGGCATGCAAATGGGGTAGATATGCGATTCAGGAAACCCAAACCTGTCCGAGTAAGAGCAGTGTTATTTGCAGAAATGTACTCAGTTGATAACTGAGTATCGTTCTGCAAATAGCAAAACGGAGCCGTGACAGCTCCAAATAAAGGTTGCATCCAGTGCAGGAAGCATGCCAATGGCCAAATATATGGCCATTGGAAATGTTTCCTGATGCAATATGAAAAAAAAAATAATTTTTTTTTCCGATTTCCGATGTTTAAGCGTAGCGCAGCACCGCGCAAATGGGCTGTGCTCTAAAACCCAGCAAACTAAAAATTAAAACCCACAAATGTGGATCTTATTTAAATTGTTAATGTACAATGCAAGGGAATGGCAGGCTAAAGACAACATGGCCACCGAGTAGAGGTTGCTAAGGGGGGAAGCTCAGTCTAAGAGTTGTAACCAAGCATTAGTAGGCAATCCTATGTAAATGAGGGTTAGGATAGTGAATCGCAAGTTTACATAGCAAATGAGCACAGTCAGTGGAGTGTAGGAGTAGGATAATGGGAGTAACAGAGTAGAAGATAGGTGACACCACGAGTGGGGTATGTATGAAAGAAGTGAAGCTCATTGGAGCAGAGTGGCATGTGTCAGCTGTCATTTACACATCATGGAAAGAGGTGTGTCAACAGGTAGGCTAGGGAAAGGCAAGAAATGGAAGGTGTATGCCGTGGATAACACCAAAGTTTCTTGTTGAGCGGGTATGTGCACGCCTGTAAACCTGAGTAAGACAGAGTGCGTGCGTGTAAGCATGAGTGCATGCGTTTAAGCTGGAGTAAGCATGTATAAGGCCGATTAAAGAGTTGTAAGCGCTTTTGCACTGGTGTGCGCGCGTTTTAACCCAAATAAGCAAGTTTTAGTCCGCGTAAGCATGTGTGTGTGCATGTTAGCTGGTGTGCACGTGTTTGCGCTTGTGTGTGTGGTGCTTCCCCCTGAGGAAACAGAAAGGAAAAAGGAAGCACAACAAATAGTAGGAAGCTACCAGGGAGTACTAGCAGAGCTAGCAGGTGAAAACAATCAGAATCAGGCAATTACACAGGCAGTACACTAGCCCAGCCCAGCCTAGCACTTAAAACTCTGCAAACAACAGTCCATTATGTTTCTCACAACAGACAGTGCAGTAAGCTAATAGAAGTGAAAACTGAAAAAGCTTTACTGAGACAAAGAAATGTTAGGGGCTGCCATTGCGGTTATAAGGCGACATATGCAACATGCTGAGGGTGGTGACAATGGAAATGCTGCTGGACAACCCACAGTGAGGAGACGGAGAAGAGTGTACAGGCCCAGGGTAACCTACCAGGGGCTACATGAGCTGGAGATAGTGGACCGCTATAGCGTGGACAGAGACCTCTTGCAGCAAATTGTTGAGCTGTGCAGGCCACGCCTCACACACAGAACCAACAGAGGGGAACCCATCTCAGTGGAAACTAAGGTATGTGTTGGCCTAAGAATATTAGCAACAGGTACCTTCCAGAGACCAACTGGTGATATGATGGGGATATCACAGGCATCAGCATCCAGGGTACTGCACCAGTTCCTGGATGCCATGTCAGCACATGTCAGTGATCATGTATATTTCCCCAATTCCTGTGAGGTATTGGCCAGCAATATGCGTCTCTTCCAGCACATACCGGAATACCCTGAGGTAGTGGGTGCAATAGACTGCACGCACATATACATCAAAGCACCAGCCGGCGAGCGAGGTAGGGTCTACTTCAACCACAAGGGCTTTCCCTCAATCAACTGCCAGGTCATGTGTGATGCCCAGGGCATAATACTGAATGTGTGTGCAGGCTGCCCTGGAAGCTACCATGATTCCCATATCTGGCATCTGACGCAGCTGTACCAGACATTTGCCAATGGGGACATCCCACATGGTCACCTAGTGGGGGATGCTGGCTATGCACTGGAGCCATGGCTGATGACACCCATCAGAAATGCACACACACCTGAACAGGAACACCATAATGAGGCACACGCACAAACACGTAAAGTAATAGAGCGTGTGTTTGGGCTGCTCAAGTCATGGGTCCAGTGCCTGGACACATCTGGTGGAGCCTTGCAGTACTCACCAACTACATGTACCCAAATTGTCATGGTATGTGCTATGCTACATAATATGATCCTGCAAAAACAGCTGCAGCAGGACCAGCATAGGCCTGGGCCAAACAGCCCCCCACCATTGCCAAGGCCATCACAGGCAGGCCGTGACTCAGAGGAGAAACAACCTGAGCCTGCCCCAGTAGGCAGAAGGAGGTGTGCCCAGTATGCTTTGGCCTTGGCAAAGAGGCAATGCGTAGCACATACACTGGCTCAGTAGGAACTCTGGAAATGATACCTCTCTCTGACTCGCACATATAGTAAAAGGGATGCCTAAGTTGACACTACCTGCTTTCAAACATGTACAGGGAGTGTAGTATGTGCATCCAACATAGGCAGCCCTGCAGCACCACCTAAGGCATGATTGCCATGTGTTAAGCAATATAAAGCAGTGCTAAACAGCATTTACCACCATGTAGTATATGCAAACAAAATTGCACAGACCAACTAGCACAACTGTGGTCAATGTTGAGTAATATTGGGCAACGTCCAGCAATGTTGGTGAATATTGAGCAATGTCAGACAAGCCTGGTCTAAGTAGGGCATAGCTGAACAAAAGCCAACATGCTCATATTTGCTTAACTGGCCCTTAAGCAGTCTGGTCTACTCAGTATGAAAATAAAAAGCAGTCATGGGCCTCAAACCCAGGATACTGTGCACTATAGTCAAAGTACTGAATCACTAAACCATGACAGTATTGCAGTGGTCAGCCTGTATGAAGGAATGTTGATAAGTCTATGCAAAGTATCTCATGGAAACCCTGCAGGCACAGCATAATCCCTGTCGAGTTATGACACAAAGGTGAGTCCTGCAGTAAGAACAGAACCTGACTTCCAACACACACAGTATAAATGTTAATATTGGTCATGTTCACACACATCAACAAATGTAGTGGACCTCAGATAGCAACATACTGAAAGGTCACACTGGGCATGCTCACACACTTGAATAAATGAGACAAATGTCAGGCAACAAAACACGGAAAGCCTGAACTGGGCATGCTCACACACTCATAGAAATGCTCATAGAAACTGGTAAAGCAAAGATGATAAAGACCTGCAAACAGTATCAGCAATAAACAATGTGCATCCTGAACATTATCATAGGTTCAGAGGTTGATACTAGGCTATCTGCCCTAGGGCATGTACAAGCCTAGCCAGAGTGTGTTTGGCATTCGCAACCCTGTCAGATTACTACACTGTGTGTGTGAATAGTAGGTCGCACAAGATAGCCCATGTACGTTTAGGCTAGTGTGCCTCTGTCTAGCAGGGACACAGAAGATATCCCAGGGGTAAACATACGATCACCCATACAGTCGTCAAGATGTCTCCTGTAGGTGGTCAGTGGGTGGCTCTGCCTATGTAAAACTAGGATTACAATCTGGAGTGAGTGGAGCCTCTGGGATAAGAATCTGTCCCTCCAGCATGTCCTATTAACATCTGTGCTGAGGTATACGTCCCTGGAGTGTGTAGCTCCAAGGGAGTTGGATATCCTGAGGTGGAGCATGTCCAGTAATTCTGGGTTGGGTATATCTGCAAACAACAGGCACACATCATATCAGAGTAGGTGGTAAGCAACTGAGTAGAGCTGTAGTTACTGCATCCGAACTGTTCAGGGCATCCTTGTGAGTCCCTAGATCTGCTTGGTGAGGAACTTCTGTGGCCAGTACAGTTGCTGCAGGTGTCGAGTAAGGTACACCCCAAATGTGGCATTGTAACCAAGCATGGTTGTGATGAGTATAGGGGCACAATGACCTCAGTCGATCTAGATGTGAAACCATATGGGATAAGGTGGCCCATATAGAACATGTGTCTAACCACTTTGGCAACGTGAATGTCAAAGGTGACAGTACGAACAAGTCATGTCCCCAAACCTCTAACAACTCCTACCGTATGTAATGGGGTACTACCTATGTGGTAATGTGTGGGCATGTTGTTATTCCCAAAGGGGATGACTATGCAACTAATGGCATTTAGCTGTAGGCCATCTCTCAGGCACCAGTCATCCATCTCTGTGAGACGCTGTTTGAGTATGCATGTGGCAGCTGGAGAGTTGATCATGGCACCCAGTTTGCAGTCAAGTGCGAACATGTTCAGCCATATTCCCCCTGTGGTAGCCTGTACGTCAGACAAATATATGCTGAACAAGAGAGGTCCCAGGACCGAGCCGTGTGGGATGCCACGTGTAACTGGTGTATAGACAGACATGGCACCTGCAATTCTGACCATGTGGGTGCTATCCCTGATCCAGGTAGCAATCCATCATGTGAGATATGTGTCCATATCGATGCTGGTGAGCCTATGCATAATGGCCCAGTGGGTTATTGTGTTGAAGGGTTTTGCAAGGTTCAGGTAGGCTGTGTGGACAACCGTCCCTATGTCGATGGACCTGTTAACCGTTTAAAGAATACAAACAGGTTCAAGAGGCAAGATCTGCCCACAACAACGCTGAAATTTGTAGGACACAGTGTTTGTAGGTTCCCAATGTCTATGTGTATGAGTCCCATGACAATACGCTCCATAGCTTTGCAGAACAGGCTAGTTAGGCTTATAGGGCAATATTGTCTGTGGTCTGTTGTGGCACCAACTCTGTGGAGTGGGACCACTGTCGCTGTATGCCATTCCTTGGGTACATATCCTGTAGTAACTCCGATATTGAACAGTGATGTAATGTGAGGGTTATGTCTGTCATGAAGCTCGTGTAAGATGCAGGCCGGGACACCGTCTGGTCCCATTGATACTGTGATGTACGCTTTGGGGAGGGCAGCACTCACCTGTTACTGTGTGATGTCAGGGAGGTTATACTCTGTTTTGATGGATAGTTGCTCCTTAGGGGGGATGGGGGGGAGACATCTGCACTAAACCTGTTTGCCAGGATGTTGGCAATGCCAGTGGGTTCAGGGTAAGTTTAGTCAGTATGCAGTAACTCACAGCATATCAGTGAGTGCCCACCCAGGTTCCTGACATAACTGAAGAAGGCTGTGTGATAGTCCTAAGTGTCTGGTGCAACTGTCTGGTAGAAGCAGCCCTTAGAAAAGTTCATGAGTGATAGTAGCTGTCTGCTAGTACAGATCACAGATGCCTTCCCAGTCTGGGATTGTGCTCTATCATGTAGTAGCTTCCTCCTGACGTTGTACATCTTATTAATGGCTGGGGTCTACCAGACAGGTCCCCTGCCATTGGAGGAGTGAGTCCTTTTGTTATTTGGGATAGCACAATCCATGCAGTCCACTAGGTGTCCATAGAATGTGTATGTAAAGGATTCAGCAGTGTGAGCCGTATTTGCCACTGTCTCAGGGTCTCTGAAGGATACCACCTTGCTTTGGTGAAGTGAGACATTGGCTCATGAGAAGTTCACCAAGATTAACCAGGATGGGTGTGTGGAGGGTATATGTATGTCCAGTGAGATACATGTATGTTCTAACCTTACCAATGAGGGGTATATCGCTGGTGTGGAACATAAAGTCCCCATGTTGGTGATGATCAGGTCCCATATGTATTCCCCCTTGTGGCTGTGCTGACTGGTTGTGCCATAGCATATGAGTCTACAAATTGTAGCGACTGTTGGGTGAGGGTGTT
This sequence comes from Protopterus annectens, assembly GCF_019279795.1. Lineage (NCBI taxonomy): Eukaryota > Metazoa > Chordata > Ceratodontiformes > Protopteridae > Protopterus > Protopterus annectens. Next base: position 716,651,426 of record NC_056728.1, read on the forward strand.
GGGGCTTGAGTAGTATCCTCAGTCAATATTTGTGTATATGAAGTCACCCAATATAATGGTGTTTGTGGAGACCTTCATATTCTCCATAGTTCCCATGAAAGCCGAGTGTGGTTCCTGAGTTTGGGAGGGTGGTCTGTAGCAGGCAACAAACTGAAAGGCAGTTTTGCACAATGGTAGTTGTATATGTATGGTCTGTGATGCTTTGTGCAGTGCTACTAACCCGGCGGTGTGTGTATCTGTGATGTATATGGATAGTCCCCCTAGTTGTGTTGTCTGTTCCAAGTCTTGTTGTCAGAAAGAATGGTATGAAACATAACCTGGTAGTGCTGGTGTGCATAAGTGAGCCTGAACCAAGCATCTGTTAGTGCACAGATATCGCTATCCTCCATACTGAGGAGAGTCCTGAGTGGCCGCAATATGAGGGTAACACATCTGGTGTTGAGCAGCATTACCCTTAGTTTCATTTAACCTATAATGTCTATGGAGGTGGGTTTGTCTTTTGAGCCCTGCTTAAAAAAGGCACTATGGTGGTAGCAAGAGCCTTAGCCAGCATTCGAAAGTCCAAGGGTGACAGGTGCAAGCTGTCCATAGTGAAGCTACGTGGCATGTTGAGCATGTCACCACAGGCTGACAGACACTGTATCCCCTATGAATGAAACAAATTTGTTCGGCAACTGTTAAACATGATATGTTTGTCTGTATACTGTGACATCATAATTGGTGGGTGTAAGATGCTAGAAGGTCAGGGTCATACTGGCCTGGGCTACATGATCAGAGTGTTCCTCCATGTATCATGTCATGTGGTCCAGGGAGCAACGTCTGAGGTTTTACGCACCAGCATGGACAATGATGGTGCCAGTCCTGTACTTGCTTTGGAGTGACCTGTCTGCATGTGTTATGTGGCAGATCCTGGCACCCGACAGACAGCCCAAAGTGACTATTCCCTTGTTTGGGCTGGTGAATGATACGTCAGTGTGCCTGACAATAAGTGTCGCCTATTACAAGTGTATTAGGTGTGTTGTTTAGCCCGAAGGGCAGTGACTGTGTGGCACACTGACATTGTGAACTATGTGATATGTGAGTATTGTAGTGGGGTAGCAGTTGTGTGTGTGTCTGCTTTGGAGGTCTCTGCTGCTTAGGCAGAGTTCATTTACAGCATCCAAGTATGTCTATGTGTGATAATGTGGTTTGTGTGCTGTCGCTAGAGGATATGTGAGACTGATATGTGGTGTGTGTGTGGTTACCTTCACCACCTGATAGACTGTGCCAGTCATGGGTTGAGAGAGTTCAGCACCCTGTATGTCTATATAGGTGCATCTCACACATATATCTGAGTTTGTCGGGAGGAGGAGAGGGTTGTCTGTGTACATGAGGCAGATGTGACATTGTGTCAATATCACAATATTCACCAGCCGGACTGGAGAGTACACACGAAACCGACCCCTGGACATGCCAGGATATTATGATGACATACTCTGTAGCCTGATCACAAAGGATCAGTAGGGTGTTAAGTGTGTAAAAGAGTATAACAGGGATTAGTGCTCATGTTCATTGGTGTTTTGTAAAGAGTAGCTGAGAAGGAGTCCAGACTGAATCATGACACCTCCTTCAGCTATGTCATAAATAGCAATGTACACCCATATATGTCCTGAGTCAGGGCTAACTGTACCTGACTGACAATGCCGACATCCGGGCAGACAGGCCCATATGTACATACCCACTGACAATAGTCCATATCATCATACCAGGAGATATAACATGTAGAATGGATGAGCAGCTACCCCTAATGCCAAAAGCATGGCAGCATGTGGAATACATTGATTCCCAATATGTGTCATGCACAAACTACAGAACAAACAGATCCTGCACCTGAACAGTCAGCTGAGCCTCACCCCCTACGCAGGATGTGGAACCACTGAATGTGTTACAGCAACATATGGCACTCCCCACAAGTGTTGGTGCACAACACACCATGGGAAGTCAAGTCCAGTACGCCTATGAAGTCTGATCTGCAAGGTCATGGAGTCCATCATGGTTGCAGTCATAAACAGAGCTATTGGAAGCTGACATACACACAACCCTACCAACTGTGGTATGTTCATGTGCGGATCATGGTTCCCAAACATGCTAGACTGTTTGCAAGGCAGCCATCCAGGACATACATCACTGAACACATCTACACATGTCTCACATAGACTTTGAATAGCCCTTTATAAACATCCCAGACACATGTAGTATCCACAAAACCAACAAGCTATGCATAAATATGTGTTTTGACATATGAGGGAATGTCAATGTGTCCACAGATAGATCACATGAGGTAAGGATTATGAGGTCTTGTTCAAGCTGTTGACACCTGCTGACTCACATGGACCATTCCTGGAATGGCATAGAACAAAGTGTACACACATCACCATGTCCAGTCTGATGATGTCACCATCCTATAAATACAGCAGGAGAAGGGAAACCAGCCAGTAAAGCAAATAGTGTGCCGTGTTAATGCGTTTCTCTCTCTAGTATCATAACATAGTTAGGTAGGGATTTGAATCCTGCTAACATGACAGTGTGTGTGTGTGTGGGTGGGGGGGTGTATGTGCAGTTTCCTCTGAGAGGTGTTCCCTTTTTGGAGACTGGGAAAACTCACTAAAAGAGGTACATTCATCTTTGGAAAGTCTGATGATGTCACCATCCTACAAATACAGCAGGAGAAGGGAAACCAGACAGTAAAGCAAATAGCGTGCCGTGTTAATGCATTTCTCTCTAGTATCATAACATAGTTAGGTAGGAGTTTGAATCCTGCAAATACTGACAGTGTGTGTGTGAGGGGGGGTTGTGTGTATGTGTGCAGTTTCCTTTGAGAGGTGTGCCCTTTTTAGAGACTGGGAAAACTCACTAAAAGCGGTACATTCCTCTTTGGAAAGTCTGATGATGTCACCATCCTACAAATACAGCAGGAGAAGGGAAACCAGCCAGTAAAGCAAATAGCGTGCCGTGTTAATGCGTTTCTCTATAGTATCATAACATAGTTAGGAAGGGGTTTGAATCCTGCAAACAATGACAGTGTGTGTTTCAATGCGGTGTGGGTTTTGGTTTTACTATGGTAGGACATATTATGATTAAAACAGTAAGTGCATTGCACACATCAGGTATCTGCGTGGCAAATATATATGTGTACATGTCCCCTCAATCAGTACATAGGTGTGAAGCCTGCATACCACATGAATACATCTGTTTCCATTGACAGGTTGTGCCGCTGCTTCTCAGATCGTAGATCACATATGTAGGTATGTGGCAAGGCCGTCCACTGTTGTGATCTGTGGCCAAGATCATCTGTGCCACACAAACCCATGACAGTTACTAAAGAGTATTGTGAGTGAGGGTATATGCCTGGGGTATATGTCAGACATGTTCATGCACAACAACGACTGTCAATAATGGACAGTATGTATAGGTGTACAACTGCCTTGTGGATATGCATTCAGGCCTCTAATGTCTTATGTGATACACCGAGGGACTCCACAATAGCTATGGATATGTGGATACCAAGGGACACATAACATAACATGAAGCTGTATGTACACATTGGTACCCAACATACATGTTGAGGTCTACCATCAATGTGGTACTGATGGGATAGTATTTATAGTAAATGTGGATGACTATGTCATAGCCGGCTTACTGCTATACAGCATGTATCAGACAACAGGCATCTGTCTGTATGATACCTTTGTGTAGGATATGCATCCCATCCAGGGAATGCATTGTAGGCCAATGCATGCATTCCCAGATGTGGATGGACACATCCCTAGTGTGTTTGCATGTACCTAAGGGGGCTATATGCCAAACAGGTGTGGTCCCAGGAATGGGTGGCGGTCAATACTACTGGTTAGTGTTTGAGTACAGTACCAGAAGGATCCAACTGTTACTGAGTTCCCTACAACTGTGTGTCATTTGTCACGACATCATCCAATGGTTGCTTATAGTCATGCTGTTGAGGTTGTGTATACTATCAGACCACAAATCATTGACAGATATTAACAGTATCACCCACAGCATAGTGTCAACCCATGTCATACACACATGTGGACCCATGTTAGTACATAACTGTAGTAGAATGCATACTGGCCATTAAAAGTTACTATGAGATGTTAACAATGTGTACAACAGGGTATGCCACACGTCCCAGGTGTCCACCATACATGTACATGCAGACAGTGCGCACCCGCCATGTTCACAGATGTACACTTGCTAATCTGTACTGCACACATCACACATGTACTGTCCACTCACTAATACATGCTGGCAACAAAGTACACTTCAGCCAAGTAGCACATGGATGGACAATACATACACAGACCTAACAGTGGTGTAAACAATGCTACATTGACAATCAGAGCTGTGATGCATAACGCCTGCTCAGACATACCTACAAGGATGTCATTACACTTTCCTGTTGACAACTTGCTAATATTGCTACACTGCTATATTGTCACCCTGTGCATCAGCACCATGTTAGCCTGTTCCTGCATCAATGTTACAGATGACAGGAAGCGACACAGGTATCATCATATGCACAGGGTGTGTTGTTGTTTGCCAGAGCCTGACATTGACCCATCCAATTGACATGTCTGTGTGTGTGTGTGTGTGTGTGTGTGTGTGTGTGTGTGTGTGTGTGTGTGTGTGTGTGTGTGTGTGTGTGTGTGTGAGGGACAACAGTACAGCATGGGCCAATGTTGATGTAATGTGTGTGTGTATGTGTGAGCCCTAGTTGTTTGGTTGATGTGTGTGTGTCTGCATGCGCACAGCTCCACCATGTGGCTGCCATATACGGTAGTTTGTGTGACAGCCACAGACTGTACCTGCTAGGCTGTACCGATCACTGTCTCCGGCCATGGACACAGTACCTGTGCCTGACAGGGGTGCTATGGACAGTATCGGGTACCAACCCCGACTGAGTACTGTCATCAGAGGCAGAGGTATAACGACTTGACCCATGTCCCTTCTGGGACTGGCCAGAGCCACGTGCACGTGGTCTACTGGGACGGTCAATGCACAGGCCAGCTCAAGCATGGCTGGGGCTGGTACTGGTACTGCCACTACGGGAGCGGCTGTGAACCGTGGGCCGTCCGCGACCACTGCCAGCTGTTGCTGTTACTGGCATGTGTCTGCGTCAACATCACAACCGTCCCGCACGGTCCTGGCTCATGGAAGACATATTGTGGAGGGCAGCTATTGTCTCCCCCCAATGTCTATCAATGACCTCCGTGTAATTCCGGATGGCACCGGCAAGGTCACGGAAGCTATCATTGATAGCGGTGTAATGGGCCCTCTGCACCCTAAGTCCCTGTCTGGTGTACCATTCCATACGTGCCTGAGCCTGCATTACAGCCCAGAACATACTGGATGTTGTAAGACCTGTGAGGGCACGTCTGCCAGGGGCAATACGACCAGCGGTGCTCCCCTGAGAACCCCTGGACCTCCGCCTATGTGGTACCATTCCAGGAATCCGGCTATGGCTGCTGTGAGGGGATGCAAGTGCCATGGGTACCACACTCTCCCAGTCAATGCCAACTGTATGCTGTCCCTTGCCTATGGCCATTGGTGGTGAGGGATGTATTGACAGTATGAGTGTGCACATAGATGGGGTTGAACGCTGTGTACTGTCGACTGGCGGACCAACGACAGACCCTGTCAAACCTTCCTGTGCCATCACAATACCTGTCTTATCATCACCACTATTCATGGCAGTGGCTTCAGGTTCCCTGCTGCTTTCGGCCACCCCTAACTCAGCACCTGTGAGAAGAAGGCAGGAAACACACTATACAGTCTTCACATGATACATGCACACATGCACACATGCACATATGCACACATGCACACATGAACACATGAACATATGCACACATGCACACATATACACTCCTCACTACAGCACATACACACACACTCCAGCAATCCAACACATACTCTATAGTGGGTGAAGGTGGGTGTCAGTATCACAAGCCAAACAGTCACCACACACATTTCAGCATGCAGAATATATGTTGCACAAGACCATGCAATGCAAGTGTAGACACCCCTATTTCATGGAAGTGTACATGGCTTTGATGCAACACTGTAGTTGTTCAGTGATTGGCTACACCCTGGAACACAATGTGTACCTGGACACAACATTGCTGTGTAAGTATCATCAGCTCTGCAATGCCCTGTGCACCATCACTCACAGGTATACATGCCATGGCTGCATGTGTCATCTGTGTGACACATAGATTTCCATGTCTGAGTACAGTGTCTTTGTCCATAGCAGATAATAGTGGGCACAGGTGTAGCACACGCATGCTATGTACACACAAGGGATGAGTGGTGCATGTTGACGTGAAGGAATCCCAATGCTCAACATGGTCAGTGTACAGTGGTTATGGTGAGTGTGGGACATATTGCAGATATGTCGGTGCCAGCCATGGCATGGCATGCTACACAACTGCAACATTAAACACCACACATACCCAATGTGTGTCATGTGACCTATACACACAGTAGCATTCCATGACATATATGTGACACTTTGTTCAGATGGCGACTGCTGTGCATATTGTGTATACTGGCATATGTAAGCACACACACAACATGCTATGCATATTGTGTATAGGTGCAGATGTTTGTACACACACAACATTGAGGTGCACAGCAATGACTGCCCTGAGTAGTACTGTGGTCACTGTAACTGGATGGGGTGTAGTACCCTGTGCCATCATCATCATGCATCTTGTGGTCACTCACAGCTACTAATGCGTGCAAGACCACTTCCTAGCATGCTGTACCTGAACTGCAGTGCCATGGCTACGTTCACAATTACACAGCTACTTTGTACATGGGTATGTGAGGTGCCCAATAGGGAGCATTGCCTAACATGACTGTGTTATGTGTTGAAGAGTGTTGCACAGCCCCATGGTAGGCCTCTACCCCTGAGGTACATCATGTGTGTGTGCATGACATGTGGGATACTGAAGTGTGACCTTACAGCGGGTGTGTGGTAATGCCAAATGCAGCATGTTTTCGTGTACTGCGTATGATAAACGTGTTCTGTTGTGTACAGATGTAGCAACTATGCATATCCAATGTGCACTACAGTGTTGCCACAAATGTGTCTGCTGCTCTGTGCATTGCATGTGATTGAAGCAGCTACTGACTTAACTGAGATGTTTAATGTCTCACAGAAAACATGCACAGCATGCATTATGCGTAGGTGTGTTACGTGTACATAGCCTACACCTCACCTATGACATGCACATGTCATTACCAATATTAAAGTGTTAACACACTCACCAGAATTTATCGTCTGCCCTGCTGTCACACCAGAGGGACCTGCAAGAATATGACACAATTTGTCAGTGGCCACAACTGTGGCATTGCTACCGTGACTGTGCTAAACTACAGTAGAACAACAGTCAACAGTCACAGGTGTACAGATACTATTACAAATATCTGTATTGCACACAATGGGCAGCACAACTGCTGAACACACAATACACATCTCACGTATGCATATTCTGACAATACAGGTAACAGTAGTCTACAGCTAGGGCATATTACCTGCACACTCCGTGTCATCATGCTGGGTGGCTCCGGCCTCCATGATGACACGTGTGATGCTGTTGCTGCTGTAGGCCAGGAGCCACCATGCTTAGGAGCAGTTTCTCCACTCTGGTGAGGGGGGGATGTATGGCCGCCCCACCACCTGTGGCAAGCTGTTGTCTACGGATATCAGATTCATGCTGCCGGACATGTCTAATTAAATCACTGCAGTGATGGTGTATCTGCTCATATGTCCGGTTATGCATGCCTATGTCATTTACCCAACGAACAAGGTCTTGCCACAGTGCAGTACGCTCATGCTGGTGCTGGCTGGCCCTGGAAAACAGCAGTGTATAGTGCTGCACCAGGCTGTTATGTATTTCCTGTTCCTCCGCAGCTGTATATGATGGATTGTGTTGATGAGCCATAACCCTGGAAGACAATTAAATGATATGTGTGAGCAAGTCATGTGGCACACTTAACATTATTAAGTACAGATATCACTTAACTGCCATATATAACATCTGTTTGTCTGTCAGTAGATACACACATTCAATACCACATATCAGTGCTCAGCCCACAACTGGCTGACAGTGCCTGCCACACTCCATATAACAAACCAGTATACACCGGTACTCGGCACACTGTTTGGGATACAATGCACAACCTCTCCACGGGGGTATATATCAAGCTAATGCATGAAGACATATGTCATCCAATGCATTGAATGTAAAGTACATTTACAGTATTACCAGTAAACCACCCTAGTCGTTGATGCCATACCCTACCTAACATATGTGCACGATTGTTAATATAGCTGGCATACTGCTGTAACACAGTATACATGTTTCTAGGTACACACACAAACCCTGTAACACACATGTGATTGCGGGCATGGTACAGGCATCATTACACACACATCAGACATACATACAACACACAAATGTATGCCGACACAGATGAGCATTACCTGTGCACCTGACAGTACTGTGTGCCCCTACTTACAGATGCCTATGCCTGAGGTATGTAATCTGTGCAGACTACAGGAAACACACAAGACGGTGTTGCCAGGGAATGTGAACATACACCATACTGTGCTGTTTAGGCCTACAGCTTCAAGTAGTACAACAGTTCATATGTGAGCTGGATTCACCAGCAGTACCACTTACTGAACATACATGTATTGCTTCAGCCTACAATGGGACACCACAGTCGTACACAAGGAACTATGTCACAACATATGCCATCCTACTATGTCTGCACCCCAATAACTGACACATCTTTCTCTGGCCTTACACCTAGGACACAAACTACCATGACAGAAACAACCTCACACTAAGCTATCACACCTTTACAGACCTTGCACACATTCACTGGCACACTCATTCCACCTCACATAGCAGGTATTGCACTGAGTACATGTGTGTGTGCATTGTGTCATAGGTAGGTAATACGCTATTGGCCCTAGGGCCTAGAGCAGTCTAGCCATATGCTACCCTGGCCTTTGACACTCATGTAATGTGATTTCACTTGCTCCTATCAACCGGATACACAGAGGTGACTCCCAGGGCATATTACCTATCTCCCAAGCAATCATCAGGGGTATGTATGACATCTGCTAATGAGGAGCCTTGTTTGTTAATGCTGGGTGGTTTAGTCCAGAGTATGGCATATTTGTGGATAGGAACCTGTACCACCAGCATGTGCTGTTTAGTGAGGTGGCGAGGATTAGGGCCCTAGGTCATGTAGCCCGGAGGGATTGTGAGGTGTTGACATTGTGGTTGGCCGACTGCTATGGGTGTGACATACCTCTGTATGTCCGGCAGAGGTAACCTCTTGGTGGGCGGTATGCAACACACACAAGCTGTGGTTTTGTAAGTCAGTCTGCATAGGGCATGTGTTTGAGGGCAGTATTACTCTTTGTGAGGTATGTCTGTGGCCTTTCCACTTGCTGTAGTTGTCATGTGAGGTACATACAACATGGGGCATTGTGATGAGTAGAGGGGAACACTGACCTATATTTCCCTAGATGACACACCTTTTCTGATGACATGTACCACGTAGACAGATTACAAGACTAATGTGGCACTGTGATTATCAATGGGGAGGCTACTGTCTACCTGCGTCCCATGTTCCCTTCTGACACCTTCAGTGTTAGGCAGGCTACCACATATGTGGTAGTTAAAGTGTTTTGGAATGGGATATGGCACTGCAGTACCAACACTGGTGTTCAGTCCATGCCTTGGTCAGCAGGCACCTGTTGCAGTACGTATGACCCTGTGTCTCCCTCTCTCTCTCTCTCTCTCTATATATATATATATATATATATATATATATATATATATATGTATACATATCTATACATACATATATATATATATATATATATATATATATATATATATATCTATACATATCTATACATATCTATAGATATCTATATATATATATATATATATATATACATATCTATACATATCCATATATGTCTATATATATCTAGATATATCCATATATATCTATATATATATCTATACCTATATATATCTATATACGTATATATATATCCATATCTATATATCTATATATCTATATATGTATATATATCAATATCTCTCTCTCTCTCTATATATATATATATATATATATATATATATATATATATATATATATATATATATATATATATGTGTATACACATACATGTATACATCCAGTCTTGTACATATAGATGCACATATAGGCACATATACTGCCCACCTCTCATGGTGGGGATGTCAATTATGCAACAGTTGTGAGACATACGGTTATGTAATAATATTGCACAGTGTTGTGCAGAATGCATTTTGCTGTCCTCAGGCTGTATAGCCGTAGCAGGCCTCACTGCCTGTAGCTCAGTCCCACAGCATTTAACCACCACATGACATATACCGGACCTGCTTGCTCTCTGCAATGTCACACACTACAACTTACATACATATGTGTACATAGCAACCTTCAACAACATATATATGTCCAGCCTTCACTAACAGTTACAGTATGTCCCTTGCCCTATGCACATGTGCATATACATATAAATACAGACTGCTGCCACATATGGATGATTCACAGTATGTAGAGTACCCTTCAGACACATCATTTGCATGCCAGCAAATACACATCTGTTACATACCTTACCTTTGTATTCCTCACCTCATCTGTTGTAGCTGTTGCTTATTTTTTTTTTTTGGTTTCCTCTGTGTGTTGGTCTTTCTTTTAAGTGTCTGTCTCTTACAGCCTGTTTGTCTCTGTCTGTCTGTCTGCCTGTCTTTATCTGTCTATCTATCTCTCTCTCTCTCTCTCTCTCTCAGTTGGTGCAATGATATTATTGCATGTGTGGACAGCAAGTACGGGCTGCTTTTCTAGGTATCTTCACATGTGCATGTGATGGCCTCTGCACCAATCGGTGCACATCATTTAGTAATTGCATGCAGCCTGCTGTGTGGTAATTGCAGTACTCACTGTGATTGCAGGACACTGCTATAAAATGCTAGATTAGGTACGCGTAGCCCTTTCAGTTGTGCAAGGTGGGGCCCATGCTTGTTTACTGTGGACACTGTTGTCTCAGTCAGAAGGTTGGTATATGTCTCATATCTGAAGCTAGGGTTGTAGCCAGTGATATGCATGTTGTACTGAAACCTGACTGTTGCTTCTTCCACTGAACTCTTCTCAGTGTGTAAGTTTACTCACACCTCCTAATGCTAACACTGGATACATGGGAGTATGTACTTTCTTTTCGAATTAGAGAATTAACTGGCATACAACAGTAGTTATTGCAGTGTGTTCCTATGGATTTCCTATTTTCCCTTTACATTCACTCATTGTAATGCATGATATATTTCTTACAGCACCAAGTTATTGTATATCGGCTGTGGCTTAGTGGTACTTCATACAGACTGGTGAGTTCAAGGTGTGGGGTTCGAGACTGACAAGAGTGTTTTATTTTGCTGCTGAGCAGAACAAGGGCCCTGCCATAGATGACTAAGGCACTTTTAAGCAGTTGTAAGCGGGTTTGCGCGGGTTTGCGCGGGTTTGCGTGATGCTTAGCGATGCTTAGCTAAGAGCACACATGTGCACACTGGTGCAGACCCGCCTACTACTGTTTACAAGTGCTTACTCTTGCTAACCCCCGCGCTCATTTCTTTGACAGAAAAGTAAATGGGCAGATATGAATGTGGTGATAAAAGGTGCACAAAGAGGGGAGGACAGTAGGGAAACCAGCTCGGGCTGAACAGGATGGGTGTGGGAAGGCCCATAGCTGCCCGCTTCTTTACCAGCAACAGCTGTGCATATGCAATACATTAGGAGTGAAATTTGAAACCTTCCACCCCTGGGAGAGAGGTGAGGACAACTAAGTATGTTGTACTACCAATTATGAATATCGGGCATATGCACTGTTTGTGAACTGCTATACTGTCATTAGTACGTTACTCACTTCTGAACAGTTTGTGGTTTGTTTGTGTTGACATTAGCACAGTCTGCTCAGGACAACTGGACATATTTCAGTACTGTGTATGCCTACCTACACCCGTGGGTGTGCCTGACTACACAGGTATATGGTACTTTTGGGTAGGGGTGCAGAACTGCGGAGAGCATTATTTATTATCGTGTGCTGTTTATCTTACTGAACATGCAGAATTGATGTGTACCTGTTAGTCTATAAAGGCTAGTAGTCTGTCTCAGTAGCTCCCACCTGTGGACATATCCAGATGGTAGACAGAGGTTAGCCTAGTATCCTTTGACTGTGCACCACACCAGTCTTTTCAGCACCTGAACATGGCATTGTCACAGGTGGTTGCTAGCAGTACATGGCTACATCCTTTGATATTTCTGTGGTGTACTCCTACATACGGGCATGCTTGTGGAATCCATTCTACAGCAATTTGCTGAGTGTGTAACAGCAGACAAGCTGATATGCCTGTGCGTTTATGACACTTCCAGGCCTCAGATACTCTCAGTTAATATTTGAACAGCCTCAGGGAAAGATACATATGAGTGGGCTACACCTGTGATATATTTCAGATATTTTGCTGTTGAGACTTTGGGGGATTCAGAGCATATGTATTTCTACACCTTTTCTGACGTGCAAGCAGTGTCTACTCTCACTTATTGACATTTTTCATTAAGTGAGATTCACCACCTTTCTGCCTACTGTTAGTACATTTCACAGGGAGTCAGAGGGGCACAGCTAACATTTGTTTGCAAATCAGGGACATCCGTGTAAATCAGTCACAGTTGGGAGGTCTGGCCTCTGACCTATTCAAATATGCCAGTGTTTATCCTGCTTTGATACTGTGTGGGGCTTGTAAGGTGCTACTGCAACATTATTCCCTACTAGCATGGCTGGTTCTCTTTTCAAAGTCATGTCATGCAATTCCACAACACTTGCTGGTTAAGGGCCACAGAACAAGATTTGTGTTATGCCATTCCTATTCTCCCTTTATATTCACTCATTGTAATGCATGATATATTTCTTTCAGCACCACATTATTGTATATGTGCTGTGGCTTAGTGGTAGTTCATGCAGTCTTGTGAGTCCAAGGTGTGGGGTTCGAGACTGACAGGGGTATTTTATTTTGCTGCTGAGCAGTACAAGGGCTCTGCCATAGAGTGACTAAGGCACTTTTAAGTAGTTGTAAGCGGGTTTGAGCAGGTTTGCGTGATGCTTAGCAATACTAAGCTAAGTGCACTCATGCGCACACTCGCTTAAACCCGCTTACTACCGCTTAAAAGTGCTTACTCCCGCTAACCCCCGTGCTAATTTCTTTTAAAGAAAAGAAAAGAAAAGAAAATGGGGAGATAGGAAAGTGGTGAAAAAGGGGGCACAAAGAGAGACAGACAGTAGGTAAACAAGCTCGGGATGTGCAGGACGGGTGTAGGGAAGGTCTATATCTTCCCATTTCTTTAACAGCAATAGCTGTGCATATGCAATGAATTTGGAGTGAAATTTGAAACCTTCCACCCCTGGGAGAGGGGTGAGGACAACAAAATATGTTGTACTTCCAATTCTAATTATCAGCTTACATGTTTGTCTGATGGACATGTGCGCGAAATGGGCAGCTATGTATGGGGCGTAATTTTTTTGTGGGTACAGATTGCCCTTTTTTTTTCAGGTGGTAGTGGGAAGTGAGGTAGAGGAATTAGGTATGTCCAGGGAGGTAGGTTGGGAAGGTAAACAGATAAGACAGACAAGACGCATACAGGGGTGGTGTATGACACATGGGGTGGTTGAACACAATTGACCGGGTTGGATGTTTGGAAATCGCAAGCCCATGAGCCCACAGATGGTAACAGTGGAACTGAGATCCCCACCCATGGGCAGTCACTACTGAACCTTCACAGCCCCGAGGATAGCTGTGCTGGGGGCTGCGTAGAATGGGCAGGCTCACCTGTGAGACGTGCCACTCTCACCTCAAGCTGGTGTAGGGGATCAGTGACTGTATGCTGGATCTCCCTACACACCACAGCCTGAACCCTTCGAAGGGTGACGGGTGGCCCTTCTCCACCCACGCTTGCACGGGGAAGACGAGCCCCAGCCCCTGCAGCGCTTCCACTCGAAGGTGGCACAGGACCAATGGAAGAGGGGATCTCGGGCTGGGCACCGGACCTGCTGGCGCTAGGTGCACTCGCCGGCTGAGGAGGGACAGGTGGGTCCGCTGGGAGCGGCTTTCCCATATGTTCTGTAATTAGGTGTGTTTAATTACAACATAAGCAAAATAGCATTCCAGATTAGTTGTAACAGCATGCAATAATGTTCCCATTAACCCAACACACCAAGGGTACAACAGTTGAACAGCAAGCATAACACATGCATATATTGAACCACAGTGGTTATTCCAACAGCATGCAGGGATGTTTGGTAGCAACAGGCCACCATGATTGTGGTGTTCAAACAGGGCACATGCATCAACGTGAATACAAATATTTATAGAACAGTAGGACATATGTCCCAACAAATATTTAAGATTACACATACCCACTGAGGTGTGGAATTGCATGGTTTATGCACATACAGTAGGGTGTAGAAAATACCTCAGTTAACATCTTCTAATGACCTTTTCATCTACACTACATTCCTAGTGACTGCAAGTGTATATCCCCTACATGTATTATTACACTTGCCACCATACATTAGGTTGTGTATTGGGTTTGGCTAGTTCAATATATGCCTGACCTATATCTGACATACTAACTGTCCAGGGTGCAGATGTTACTGCTACATATTTCTTGATTTCATTTATAGTTCTTTATCTACATATCTGGGATGTTTTCACATGACATTTTCACTTTGATTTATACAGAACCCTGCATTTCTTGACACACACTCACATTTTTGGGGAAAATATAACATGCAACACATGTGCCAGCTTTAGTTATTCATGCCAGCCAGTAACTGACTGTTGTGGACTGTATATATGTTTCACAGCTACTAGCACTTCCATCACCCACTTTATATGGGACTGCACAACTCTGGGTTGCCAGTACCTTTTCAAACAGTACTGTTTGTATAATGCAAGGGTACAACAACATTTCAGACTCTGTGACACAGACACACTCTGGGTTTTAGACCTTTATTAATGACATTACACACTTTTCCACAGGCTCTCTCATTTATTTGTTTTAACGGTGTATATGGTAGACATGTTCAAGACATATTATACCTTTATTAATAGGTTAGCGCACTCTTTTTTCAGGCTCACTCACTTATTTTATATGACAGTGCCTGCAGAGATATTATTCCAGACATATGTTACCTTTCTTAATGGGTTACTACACTCTTTTTCTGCCTCTCTGAAGTTTTTATCTGACAGTACATGCAGAGGACTTATTCAGGCAATTTTATGGCTGTATTATTGGACTACAACACTTTCTTTCATGCTCTCTCCCATATTTTATATAATACATGCAGAATAATCACTAACCTGCCTGGTGGCGCAGCCTTAGCAGCCTATCAGCATAGGCTTGCTGATTCATAGCACGGTCACCTGCTGCTGTAAAGTAAATGAGGAGATATTGAGACATACCTATCTGTTATACATACTCCATTATCAATTATTATATACTGCATTCGATGGCTACATACTCAGTTGTGAGGCATCCCGCATCCACTGGTTCAGGCGGTCCTGCTTTCATCTCTTCAGGTCTGCATGGTGGTGACGGACCTGCTCACCAGTCTGAGGAATGCCTGTGGGACTGGTGAGTTCACGAGCTAACTGGTTCCAAGCCTCTGCCTTGTACTCCATCCCTTGTAACTGGCCCTGCAGGAGTCTTGTCTAGTGACAGTGGACAAGCAGCCAAACCATGTATTTGGACTCCTCGATGCCCCAACGTTGTGCTCGGAAGCATGTTCCCTCTCCGGCATCAGACATTCTAACTGCAGATGTGAGCTACAATCAGTTATGGCATGTATTCCTGCCTGTGGGGATTAAATATGCTGCATTCCCCGCACTTTTTTGTGATTGGCCATTTTGTAAAATTCTTGGCTGACTGCAGACCTGCTTAGTAATGGTTAAACTATCATCCGTAAGTATATGAATGTTAACAGTTGATGTTTCCCCTATGTTGTCATGGCTTAGTGGTTCTGTACTTTGCTTCTGATGCACAGAGTCCTGGATTCAAACCTTGTCATTCATTTTATTTTCATACTGTCCAGACAGGCTAGGGGGTGTGGCTGCATTTAAGCAACTTTGCTCTACGTTGCTCCTCGGTGCCCTATGGTGCCCTGGCTGGTGCGGCCCGCACGTCCGCGCAAACACATTGCGCTAGGTAAAGCGCCATTGAACTATTGGTAACTCTATTGTGCTGGGTAAAGCGCTGTTAAACTGTGGGCACCTCTATTGCGCTAGGTAAAGTGATATTAAACTATGGGCAACTCTATTGCGCTGGTTGAAGCGCTGCTTAACTGCAGGCAATTTTATATCAGGATCCTTTAAAATATTTATTTTCTTCACTGATACATTGGCCATATCACTGCTTTTTAGTAATGTTTAAACATATTTGTCAGGTATTATTTCATATACTGATTTAAAACATTAATACGAAGAGGAGTTGTGGGACTTGAACCGTAAATAACTCTTCTTTGGGCAAACGCTCTACCATTACGCTATTGCTATTTGGTATGATTTGCATAAACATTCTTTCTTATGCTCTTCCATGTCTGAATTGCTAACTGCAGCTAAGCAATGGGCACACCCGCGCACACTAGCACAAATACGGGCAGCTATTTTGGGAATTTAAAAAAATATATTTAATATTTTGCGTTTTAGAACTATGATAGGGGTTTACAATATCAGGGAGTGTAGTGTTGGGTGCAGGGACATTTGAGCGGACTCACTCTTGTGTGTGTGCTTTTTTTACTTTTGAAACACTTGCAGGGGCGTAGACATTTAGACTGTTCAGCAGTCCGACATGCCCCCTCCTTTCTTACATGGTCCGTGTAAGACTTACGGTTGAGTCAGCGTGCCCTCATGCATATTCATGGCACGCTGACATCATACCATTCAACTGCAGCCTCCAAGTAAGACTTATTAAGTCTTACACGGAGGATTTGTGAATCCAGGGTCTTATCTATGACCCCAGTAGATGAAAATACTGTAGTCTCAGATGAGATATTATGCTATACCGGTATTAAGAAAGCACCCATAAAACAGATGGTCATTGTACTCGATTGCATAAAGAAAACATTATTAATTTCCCAAATACATTCATTGACATCAAAGTTCTTCCTAAGGACTTTACTGATCATTGTCTCTTTCACCCTTCCTGGTCCTTTAAAGCACCAAAACCTTTCCTATCATAAAACAGATCTGACCCATATTAGACTCAGAAAAGATCAGTTTGCACATGTAATTTTCTAACATCTCCCGGAATCTATCAGAATAGGATATTTTCAACTTAACCTTCTAATTTTAATTGTATCTGACTGTCCATGGATTATCATAGACATTAGAAAACATTATGCAAAGAGAGCAGACTTGGAAAATATGGAAAACTGATCATGCAGATAAGTTCAGAAGTGCAAAGTATACAGATCTTAAAGCCAGAACTAGGACTAAAGAAGTGCTGCAAAAGCTACTTATTTAAAAAAATATATCTACAATTGTCTCTGTTAGAGAATCTTAAAAAAGTTTGTAAGTCTATTAAATCTCTAACAAGCAACGTGCAACCACCAGTACCTCCGCTGCACTAACTGACACCAGCATGCTAAATGACATTAAAACCCTTATCATATGCACCCTGACTATTTCAAGAATAAAAGTTCCTACACCCACAACTTTGGGACCATATTCACCTCACTGTAACCCAGAGCTGACTCCACAATTTCACACTAAAGCCCTTACTGCAAAGCAAGTTGAGATAGCTATTGATCAAACGAACTAAACCCACATTCTTATATTTTGCATCACAAAGTCTGTAAGATGGTGTTACCTGTGACTACTAAACCATTCTCATACACATCTTTAACATAGTCATAGCCACAGACATGTTACGTTATAGCAGGAAACATGCTAACATAACACCAGTACATAAAATACCATCCCCACTAGAATTCCAACAGAATATAGATCCATCTCAGAGATATCACCTGTTACAAAAATACTAGTAAAGCTAAGTCACAAGGAGATGAGTGGACACTTATCTAAGTGTGACTTTTTCAATAACAAACAGCATGTTTTCAATCCAAAATATAATATAATGACAGCTATATGCATGGTTATCAACCAAATGCATAAAACAAAAGCAAGTGGATATTTGGTAGGTACACTTTTTATAAATGTTAAGAGAATATTTGAATCATTCCTTATTTCTCAGCACTCTAACTCAATAAACCTTTAGGGACTGCAATTAAATAGTTTGCATAATTCCTGTCATTAATAACCTTATTGCCCATTATCGACTGCAAGCTTTTATAATCCTAGACCTTCATGCATTATGTTACAGGACAAGTTAGAAAACAGTTTCGGTCTAATATGGTTAGTAATAAACAGTAGGATGTCCTCTACAAAATGTTATTCAGAGCAAATATCAAGCTTAGCGGTACATAGGCCCTCAGAATAATTGATGCTGCTGGTTCAGTTCTGCCTACAAGCACTTGACAAAATATCCAGGACTGCCTCAGCAATTCATATACATACTGGCATTGTTTATATAGTAAACAAGACACTTTAGCAGATAAATCTTATTAATAAATTCTCCCACATTCTAACATTTGAAATTAGGGGGAAAAAACAGTATGGACCAATATACTGCTTCCCAAGTTTGAATGATACTTGCCCATAACCATTTTAAATTTAGCCTGCGTTGCAACCAATCTACAAACCATAACTAACAGGATACCTTAGTTCGTAACTGTCAGGCCAATGACAGGGAATATCTGTTTTATGCTAAGAGAAGGTTACTTGATTACTTATCACAACCAGAGTAATTTGTCATCTCAACTTGCTTGCATTTAAACTATTCTTCAGTAGATACTAACATTCCCTGCCCTCTAAATTACAACCTAAAGGCAATATGTACTCATTCAAGTACTCTGCAGAAGATGGTCTCAAGTCATTCAATACGACATTAGAGGAAATGTCATCCTCAAAAAAATAGTCCAGCAGCACTGAATTCTCTCACAAGATATGTAATATTTTTAAGAGACTACATAACATTAAAAAAGTAATTGCACACTCAAAAAACAAAAACAATCTTTCATTACACCAATATGGTATAGTAATACTTAAGACTACCAAACAAAAAAGTTGAAATTCAAACTTTGACCATTGGCCTCAGTACCGCAGTTCCTTTACACTCACCTCACCTGAATCAAACATGAACTCTCTCCTGCTTCTTCTCCTCTTATGTGTTTTATTATTTATTTTCTGTTTGGTAAACTGGTAGATGGTTGGGCAATAAACAGTGCAAGTAAACTTAAGTTATATACATCAGACATGACAGTCTTAAGTTTACATAGTTGCAAAACTTTTAAAAAGTTCATATACAGTTATTATGCAGTTTTGATTAATTAGAATGTTATACAGTTTTTTTTCTGATAAAGTAGAAGGTTTACAATAGGTTTTATCAGTTTATAGGTTTGTAGGTTCATAAGAGGTTACTAGGCCAGTGGCCCAAGAGCCTTTACAAGTCTAGCCATGTTAATATCAAGTATCCTCAGTTGTTTTTTTTTGGGTAGTTCACATAATAAATTTATGAACAGAGTGGGTCTATGATCAACACCAGCTACCCCTGTCAATGAGGGGCATGGGTGCTACCCCAGTGGCAAATTTGCAGTCTCCCATCCAATTATCTAGTCTGCATTTGAATAGGGTCAGCGAGAAACTCTGTTGTACATGAATAGGAAGTCTATTCCAGAGAAGCAACAGTCTCTGGGAGACATATCTGTCTCTCCAGCATGTTTTGTTAATGTTGCAAGCTAGGTTGAGATCCCTAGAGTGAGTGACTCTTGTGCCATTTGACTTACAGATGTGCAGCATTTCTATTAGGGCAGGGTTGGAGATTACCCTATAGGCCAAGCACAATTCACCTATCAGCAGCCTATAAGATACAGAGTAAAGTGAAAGGGCTTTCAGCCTGTCCACATAGGTCATGGTTTGGAGTCCCTGCATTTTTTTAGTGAGAAACCTCTGAAGTCTCTTCAGCTGCTGCAGATGTCTGATGAGGTACATGCAAAAGGGTGCATTATACTATATTAATGGTTTGATGAGGTTACAGTACAGTGGAGTTATAACATCCCTTGACCTGGATGCTATGCCCTTGCTTATGAGGTGCTCTACATAGAAGGCTTCCCTTACCACTGTGGAAACTTGGTGGTCAAAGTTCAGATTGCTATCAACCTGCATTCCCAAGTCTCACACCAATGGGTTGGAACTCGGGGGGGGGGGGGTGCTGTCATTATTGTAATTTGTAGGGAATTATGCATTTTTTTTTTGCATTTAGTTTTAGACTATGGCTTTGGCACCAATCATTTGTTTGTGTTAGCCCTTCTTGTTGACATCACTGGGGGACTCTGATTGCACCAAGTTTGCAATAATCAGTGAACTTAGTGAGCCAAAGGCCATCTACTTTGGCCTGGACTAATAGTTGGAATAGATGCTAAACAGTAAGGGGCCCAGCACAGACCCCTGTGGTACTCCACAGGTGATGGGTCTACTGATGCAGGTGGAGTCATCAATTTTGACAAGAGTGTGTTCTGTCCGTGAGTCAATAGGCTACCCATCTAGTAATGTAAAGGTTAATCCCTATTTGGGAGAGTTTCTCAATGATGCCAGAGTGGAGAATTGTGTCAAAAGCCTTGGCAAGGTCAAGATAGGCTGTGTGCACTGTCTTACCTTCGTCCATGGCATTGGTGACGTTATCAAAAAAATTCTACCAGGTTTAATAAGCATAGTCTACCCTTAACAAAGCCAAATTGGGTTGGGTCCATCACATGGAGGTTGCCTATGTCCTTTTTGATAAGGTCCATGATAATTCTTTCTATGGCCTTGCAGATGAGGCTGGTTAGACTTCTGTAGTTCCCAGTGTCAGTTGATGGCCCACCTTTATCCAGGGGGATTACTGTTGCTGTTCTCCATTCTGGAGGAATGTAGCCAGTTCTCAAGCTATGATTAAAGAGAATGCCGGCTGGGTCCACTAGGTCTTGTTTTAGATTGCTTAGTAAGCAACCTGGGATACTATCTGGTCATGCCGAGGCCTTGCTTTTGGCCTTGGTGAGTGCAGAGATGAACTGTTCTCTAGAAATACTAGGCAGAGGGCTGGTGTCAGGTATGCTTTAGGATATCGTAGGTGGGGCTAGAGGGGGTGAAGTTTGCACTGAATCTGTCAGTTAGCAGGTTGGCAATATCTTGTATGAGTGTTCTCATCTACAACCAGTTCAGCACATAGCTGGGCATTCTCTTTTAGCCTTCAGATGTAGTGAAAGAATGTGTTATGATTATCCTTGGCTAGGGATGTGATTTTAGTTTTGTAATTTGCTTTAGAAGACTTAACAAGATTTCTGATTTTCTTGTTTAGGCTTAGGAGGGAAATCTTCCTCTGCAGAGTGATAGCCCTCTTGGTTTTGGACACAAGTTTCTTCCTCTTGTTATATAATCTGTTTACACTTGAAGTCCACCACAGTGGCTTGTTTTTACAGGAAAACCTGGTTTTGATCCGGTCAGGTACAGCAGAGTTTATGCAGTCACTTAAGTGTTTGTACAGGGCATTTGCGTACACCTCTGCATTATGATCACTGATGTTTGCGATTGCTGATGGTATGAAGCTTTTTGTACCATTGCTTAGTAGGTTGTAGTTAGCTTTGGTGATTTTTTTTATATATTTATTCCTGTGAGGGTGTCAGTTCCATTAGTTACTTCAAACAAGACTTATTTGTGGTCTGACCTAACCAGGGAAGGCATCACGCATGGGGAAGTGCAGTGACCCCCCCCCCATGTTGGTGAGTACTATGTCCAGAAAATTAGAGCCCCTGAGCCCCTAGTGGGCGAGACTATCTGTTCCAGAGCATTTGTGTTAACAAAGTCCAGGAACCTCCAGGCAAGTGTGTTTTTGCTCGTGTATGTCCCCCATTCTATGGAAAGATAGTTGAACTCTCCCATGAGTAATGTGTTGGGCTGTATGGTGAGGGATTCCAGTAAATCAAGGTATGCAGTGTGCTTATCCTGGTTCATGGTGGGGGATCTGTAGCTAGCAATGGTGTAGTATGGTACTTTCCCAATGGTTAATTGGACATGGAGTAGTTTGAGAGAGTCATGCTGTTCGACCAGTCTTGAAGTGTATTTGCTTTTAATGAAGATGGACACACTTCTACCTTTGATTCCTTCATGCTCATTTTGAGGTCTGAACATATGGATGGCATTGTAGCCTTGCATGTCCAGGGTGCTTTCAGTGGTCTTGAACCATGTCTCAGTAATTGCACAGATATCAGCATCCCCCAAGGTGAGGAGTTCCTCCAGTGAGTGTAGTTTCATGTTTAAACTCCTAGTATTAAGAAGCACAACTCTGATTTTGTCTCGATTAGATTTTGTTACATTGGAAAATTTGTTGTTTTGACATTGCCTAAAAAAGGCCGAAGAGGTTTTCCCAGTCCCTGAAAGCCTAGGGGGGACAGATGCAGACCATCTCTAGCAAAGCAGCGAGGTCTGTCTACCATATCCTTCCAGGCTGACAGATATTGGATCACCCTGAACTGACACCAGAAGCTAAGCCAACTGTTGAAGTCAATCATTTTTGTTTATATTGTGACATTATCCTGGGTGAGGTTAGGATACTGCTTACAGCTAGGGGCATACCTGCCTGGGACACATAATCAGAGAGTTCCAGCATGTCTCTCTTCATATAGTCCAGAGAGGTATGTCTCAAATCATTCACTCCAACATGGACTTTGACAGAGTCTTAACTTATTTGTTGTTGAGTGATTGAGTGCATGCATAGTTTGTTGTATCTTGGCACCTGATAGGCAGCTAACCATGACCTTCTCCTTGTCCAGTCTGCTGAGGGTGACATCTGTGTGTCTCAGTATCGAGTCGGCTATCACCAAGACATTTGATGTGTTTTGCCTTAGGGGCTTATTTCGTCAGATATGGATGTATGTGTTGGGGTCTTCGTTTTTTTGTCAAAACCTCATTGTTTAGAAAATGAAAAGTATGACCCCATTTACTCGAAAGTGGACTTAAACAAAAGTGCACTTTTGTGAATACTGGTTCACAGAACCAGTAATAAAAACAAAAAAGTAAACACTACAAAGACAGGTTAGCATGGTGGCAAACCCCCTGCATCTCCGCTACTTTAAATATATTAACTCCAAGATCACACTACAGTGAGGAAACAGGTATATTCCCTTACCCCATTATAGCATGCTTTGGTGCTGCAGTGTTTCCTTTTTTTGTTTTCATTACCAGTTCAGTGAACCGGTATTTGTGAAAGTGCACTTTTGTTTAAGTGCACTTTTGTGTAAATGGGGTCGTACTTTCCTTTTTCGAAATAATGAGGTCTCGACAAAGAAAAGTAGACCCGTGTGTTGATATGTGTAGTGGTTTCTTTTGCTTAGTAGTGAGTGTGGGTGGTGTGCATTTCGGAGGTTTCTGTTCTTTTGGTAGGCTTTTAGTGAGTACCTCCGTGTATGTTGGTTTATGTGTCGTGTCCTTATTTTGTGTGAGAGGTGATGTTTGTATGAGAGGTGACATGTGTGTGCTAACAACCTGTTTGATATCTAGTTTGTTTTTACATGAGAGAATTAACTCCAATTCCACAATGCATTTGCATCTCTCATATAGTGTTAGTTTGCATTAGGAGTAAATGGTTGTCAGTATACATGAAGCAATTTCTATATTGCCTCAGGATACCCATATCTATCAAGCTGGCAGGAAAAATGATGGGAAACTGCCCGTCCATTGTGTCAGGATTTTACTGAATGTGGTATTTGGGAAGTGGGCTAGCCAGACTTAGTCACATATCAGTTGCAACACAAAGGTTTAAAATTAAATTTTTCTTCTCTAATCTCTTTGGGCCGGATTCACAAAGGCTTGTACGGAGTCTAAGAGTAGAGTAAGACTCCATGCAGCCAACATGTCCGCCGAGCGATACAGGAACAGCCGGTAGGGGCGTGCAACAGAGCTCCTAAAACGAGTCTTACACGGACAGGGCTTGGATATGCAAATTACCTCAATTGCAGGTGAAAGCTATGCAAATGAGGTAAATTTGCGATCCAGGAAACCCAAACCTGTCCGAGTAAGAGTAGTGTTATTTGCAGAAATGCACTCCGTTGACAACTGAGTACGGTTCTGCAAACAGCAAAACGGAGCCGTGACAGCTCCAAAAAAAGGATGCATCCAGTTGAGGAAGCATGCCAATGGCCAAAAATACAGCCATTGGCAATGTTCACTGATGCAAAATAAAAATAAAATAATTTTTTTTTTATTCCGATCTCCGGTGTTTAAGTGTAGCGCAGCGCCGCACAGCGCCTCGCAAACGCGCTGCACTCTAAAAACCAGATAACCAATAATTAAAATCCACAAATGTGGATTTTATTGTAATTCTTAATTTACAATCAAGGGAATGGCAGACTGAAGACAACATGGTTACGGAGTAGAGGTTGCTAAGGGGGGAAGCTCAGTCTAAGAGATGTAACCAAGCATTAGCAGGCAATCCTATGCAAATGAGGGTTAGGATAGTGAATCCCAAGTTTACATAGCAAATGAGCACAGTCAGTGGAGTGTAGGAGTAGGATAAGGGGAGTAACAGAGTAGAAGATAGGTGACATCATGAGGGGGGTATGTATGAAAGAAGTGAAGTTCATTGGAGCAGAGTGGCATGTGTCTGCTGTCAGTTACACATCACTGGAAGAGGTGGGTCAACAGGTAGCCTAGCTAAAGGCAAGAAATTGAAGGTGTATGCCGTGGATAACACTAAAGTTTCTTGTTGAAGTGCCTGCAACGTGTATGCACGCGGGTGCACGCCTGTACATCCGAATAAGACTGTATGCGCGTGTGTATGCCTGTGTGCATGTGTTCAAGCCGGAGTAAGCATGTCTAAGGCTGTTTAAAGTTGTGTAAGCGCGTTTGCGCTGGCGTGCATGCGTTTTAGCAAGAATAAGCAAGTTTTAGTCCGTGTAAGCATGTGTGCGCACATGTGAGCTGGTGTGCGCATGTTTGTGCTGCCCCCCTGAGGAAACAGAAAGGAAAAATGAAGCACAACAAATAGTAGGAAGTTAACCAGGGAGTACAAGGAGAGCTAGCAGGTGAAAACCATCAGAATCAGGCAATTACACAGGCAGTACACTAGCCCAGCCCAGCACTTAAAACTCTGCAAACAACATTCCACTATGTTTCTCTCAAGAGACACTGCAACACTGCAGTAAACTAATAGAAGTGAAAGCTGAAAAAGCTTTACTGAGACAAAGAAATGTTAGGGACTGCCATTGCGGTTATAAGGCGACATATGCAACATGCTGAGGGTGGTGAAAATGGGAATGCTGCTGGACAACCCACAGTGAGGAGACGGAGAAGAGTGTACAGGCCCAGGGTAACCTATCAGGGGCTACATGAGCTGGAGATAGTGGAGCGCTATAGAGTAGACAGAGACCTCTTGCAGCAAATTGTTGAGCTGTGCAGGCCACGCCTCACACACAGAACCAACAGAGGGGAACCCATCCCAGTGGAAACCAATGTATGTGTTGGCCTAAGAATATTAGCAACAGGTACCTTCCAGAGACCAACTGGTGATATGATGGGGATATCACAGACATCAGCATCCAGGGTACTGCAGCAGTTCCTGGATGCCATGTCAGCACATGTCGGTGATCATGTATATTTCCCCAATTCCCGTGAGGTATTGGCCAGCAATATGTGCCTCTTCCAGCAAATAGCGGAATACCCTGAGGTAGTGGGTGCAATAGACTGCACGCACATATGCATCAAAGCACCAACCGGTGAGCAGGGAAGGGTCTACTTCAACCACAAGCGCTTCCCCTCCATCAACTGCCAGGTCGTGTGTGATGCCCAGAGCATAATACTGAATGTGTGTGCTGGCTGCCCTGGAAGCTACCATGATTCCCATATCTGGCATCTGACACAGCTGTACCAGACATTTGCCAATGGGGACATCCCTCATGGTCACTTAGTGGGGGATGCTGGCTATGCATTGGAGCCGTGGCTGATGATACCCATCAGAAACGCACACACACCTGAACAGGAACGCCATAATGAGGCACATGGACAAACACAAAATGTAATCGAGCGTGTGTTTGGCCTGCTCAAGTCATGGTTCCGGTGCCTGGACACATCTGATTGAGCCTTGCAGCACTCACCAACTACATGTACCCAAATTGTCATGGTATACCCTATGCTAAATAATATGATCCTGCGAACACAGCTGCAGCAGGAGCAGCATAGGCCTGGGCCAAACAGCTCCCCACCATTGCCAAGGCCATCACAGGCAGAACGTGACTTGGAGGAGGAACATCCTGAGCCTGCCCCAGTAGGCAGAAGGAGGTGTGCCCAGTATGGTTTGGCCTTGGCAAAGAAGCAACGCATAGCACATACACTGGCTCAGTAGGAACCCTGGAAATGATACCTCTCTTTGACTCGCGCATATAGTAAAAGGGATGCCTAACTTGACACTACCTGTTTCCAAACATGTATAGGGAGTGCAGTATGTGCATCCGACATAGGCAGCCCTGCAGCACCACCTGAGGCATGATTGCCATGTGTTAAGCAATATAAAGCAGTGCTAAACAGCATTTACCACCATATAGTATATGTAAAGAAATTGCACACACTAACACTAGCACAACTGTGGTCAATGTTGAGCAATATTGGGCAACGTTCAGCAATGTTGGTTAACATTGAGCAATGTTGAACAAGCTTGGTCTACGTTGGGCATATCTGTACAAAAGCCAACATGCTCATATTTGCTCTACTGGCCCTTAAGTAGCCTGGTCTGCTCAGTATGAAAATATAAAGCAGTGACAGGCCTCGAACCCAGAATACTGTGCACTACAGTCATAGTACTGAACCACTAAACCATGACAGTATTTCACTGGTCAACCTGTATGAAGAAATGTTGCTAAGTCTATGCAAAGTATCTCATGGAAACCCTGCAGGCACAGCATAATCCCTGTTGAGTTATGACACAAAGGTGAGCCCTGCAGTAAGAATATAACCTGAATTTCAACACACATATAGTATAAATGTTAATATTGGTCATGTTCACACACATCAACAAATGTAGTGGACTTCAGACAGCAACATACTGAAAGGTCACACTGGGCATGCTCACACACTTGAATAAATGAGACAAATGTCAGGCAACAAAACA
This sequence comes from Protopterus annectens, assembly GCF_019279795.1. Classification (NCBI taxonomy): domain Eukaryota; kingdom Metazoa; phylum Chordata; order Ceratodontiformes; family Protopteridae; genus Protopterus; species Protopterus annectens. The sequence continues at coordinate 716,678,852 of NC_056728.1, forward strand.
CTGAAAGGACAGACTGGGCATGCTCACACACTTAGGCCATGTCTGAGTACAGCAGTGGGCCACACATATCCGGCAGTTGCATGTGTTAACCCAGGAACCTCTCACTATTCACCAATCCGCCTTGTGCACACAGTTATATGACAACAGACACATATATAATATACTGGAACCCTGTCATAAGAAAATATGATCTGCAGATACTTAGGTTGTTCGTAGAAAGTGGGAAAGCAAAGAAGATAAAAAGCTTGCAATCAGTATGATCAATAAACAATGTGCATCCCGAACATTACCATAGGTGCATAGGTTGATACTAGGCTATCTGCCCTAAGGCATTTATAAGCCTAGCCAGAGTGTGTTTGGCTTTTGCAGCCCTGTTAGATTAGTATACTGTGCCTGTGAATAGTAGGTCACACAAGATAGGCCTTTTACATTTAGTTTATTGTGCCTCTGTCTAGCAGGGACCCAGAAGAGATCTCAGGGGTAAACATACGATCACCCATCCACTCGTTAAGATGTCTCCTGTAGGGGGTCAGTGGGGGGCTCTGCCTATGCGGGACTGGGATCCCATTCCAGAATGAGGGGAGCCTCTGGGATATGAATGTGTCCCTCCAGCATGTCCTATTAATATCTGTACTGAGGTGTAAGTCCCTGGAGCATGTAGCTCTAAGGGATCCGGATATCATGAGGTGGAGCATGTCCATTAATACTGTGTTGGACATGGCTGTAAACAACAGGCACAGATTGCATCTGAGTAGGTGATAAGGGACTGAGTAGAGCTGGAGTTACTTTAGCCAAACTGCACTGGGCATCTGTGTGAGTCCCCAGATCCACTTGGTGAGGTACTTTTGTGGCCATTACAGTTGCTGCAGGTGGCTGGTAAGGTACATCCCAAATGGGGCATTGTATCCAATCATGGGCCTGTTGAGTATAGGGGCACAATGACTTTTCTTGATCTAGATGTGAAACCTTTTGGGATAAGGTGGGCTATATAGAAGGACTGTCTAACCACTTTGGCAATGTGATTGTCAAAAGCAAGATTACTAACTACTCGTGTCCCCAAATCCCTAACAACTTCTACTGTACTTAATGTATTAACACCTATGTGGTAATGTGTATGCACTTTGTTATTCCCAAAGGGGATGACTAGGCATTTAATGGCATTTAGCTGTAGACCATGGCTCTGGCACCAGTTATCCATCTCTGTGAGACCCTTTTGGAGGATGCTTGTGCCAGCTGGAGAGTCAAATATGGCACCCAGTTTGCAGTCATCTGCGAACATGGTCAGCCATATTCCTCCTATGTTAGCCTGTACATCAGAGAAATATATACTGAATAAGAGAGGTCCCAGGACTGAGCCTTGTGGGATGCCACGTGTAACTGGTGTAGAGTCAGACATAGCACTAGCAATACTTAACATGTAGGTGCTATCCCTGATCCAGTTAGCAATCCATCTTGTGACATATGTGTCAATATCTAAGCTGGTGAGCTTATGTATGATGCCCGAGTGGGGTATTGTTTTGAAGGTTTTTGCAAGGTCCAGGTAGGCTGTGTGGACTACCTTCCCTATGTCTATGGACCTGGTAACTGTTTAAAGAAGTCGACCATGTACAAGAGGCAAGATCTGCCCACAACAAAGCCGAATTGTGTAGGATCCAGTGTCTGTAGGTTCCCGATGTCTGTGTGTATGAGTTCCATGATGATACGCTCCATAGCTTTGCAGACCAAGCTAGATACGTTTATAGGGCGATAGTGTCCGGGGTCTGTTGTGGCACCACCTTTGTGGAGTGAGACCACTGTTGCTGTATGCCATTCCTTGGGTACATATCCTCTAGTAAGTCTGATATTGAACAGTGACTTCATGTGAGGGTTACGTTCGTCATGAAGCTTGTGTAAGATGCAGGCCGGGACACCGTCCAGTCCCATTGATGCTGTGCTGTCTGCTTTGGCAAGGGCAGCACTCACCTGATCATCTGTGATGTCAGGGAGGCTACACTCTGTTGGGATGGACATCTGCTCATTAGGGGGGATGGGAGGTGACATTTGCACTGAACCTGTTTGCCAGGATGTTGGCAATGTCTGTGGGTTCAGTGTATGTATTGTCATTTTGCAGTAACTCACAGCATGTCTGGGAGTTGGCACCCAGGTTCATGACATAACTAAAGAAGGCCTTGTGATTGTCCTTAGTGTCTGGTGCAATTTACCTTTCGAAGCGGGTCTTAGATGAATTCATGAGTGAACGTAGCTTCTTGTTAGTACTGATCAGAGATGCCTTCCCTTTTTGGGATTGTGCTCTATCATGTAGTAGCCCTCTCCTTTTGTTGTATAGCTTATTTATGGCTGGGGTCCACCAGATAGGTCCCCTACCTTTGGAGGAGTGAGTCTTGTTTTTATTTGGGATAGCACGATCCATGCATTTCAGTAGGTGTCAATAGAATGTGTTTGTAAAGGATTCAGCGGTATAAGCCATATTCACCTCTGTCCCAGGGTCTTTGAAGGATGCCACCTCGGTTTTGAGAAGTGTGACATTTGCTTTTGGCAAGTTCTTCACCGAGAGAACCTAGGATGGGGGTGGAGATGGGATATGGATGTCCAGTGAGATAAATGCATGGTCTGACCTTACCAATGAGGGGCATACCTCTGTTGTGGAACATGGAGTCTCCATGTTGGTGATGATCAGGTCCAATATGTTTTCCCCTCATGTGGGTGTGGTGACCAGTTGTGACATAGCATTTGGGTTTAGAAATCCTAGCAACCATTGGGCGTGGGTGTTGGGGCTTGAGTAGTATTTCCAGTCAATGTTTCGGTAGTTGAAGTCACCCCATATGATGGTGTCTGTTGAGACCGTCATATTCTCCAGTGTTCCCAGGAAAGCTGAGTGGGGTTCCTGAGTTTGGGAGGGTAGTCTGTAGCAGGCTACAAACTGAAAGGCAGTTTTGCCCACTGTTAGTTGCACATGTATGGTCTCTGATGCTTCCTGCAGTGCTACTAACCTGGAGGTGTGTGTATCTGTGATGTATATGGATACTCCCCCTAAATTTGTTGGTCGGTCCGAGTCTTGTGGCCGAAAAGGATGGTATGAAGTATAACCTGGTAGTGCTGGTGTGCTTTTGGGAGCCTAAACCAGGTGTCTGTTACTGCACATATATCAACATTCCCCATACTGAGGAGAGTCTTCAGTGCGTACATTCTGAGGTCTAGACATCTGGTGTTGAGCAGCATTACCAGTAGTGTCTTTTACCTTGTATTGTCTATGGAGGTGGGTTTGTCTTTTGAACATTGCCCATAAAAGGCACTGTGGGGGTGGCAACAGCCTTAGCCAGTATTCGAAAATCCAGGGGTGACAGGTGGAAGCTGTCCAAAGCGATGCTACGTGGCATGTCGAGCATGTCATCTCAGGTTGACAGATACTGGATCCAGTTTGAATGACACCAATATGTTAGCCAACTGTTACAATTGATCAGCTTGTCTGTATACTGTGCCATCATTCTTGGTGAGGGTAAGATGCTACACAAGGTCAGGGTCATATTGGCCTGGGTTACATGATCAGAGAGCTCCTCTATGTCTCTTGTCATGTAGTCCAGGGAGGAACGTCTGAGGTCATTCACACCAGCATGGACAATGATGGAGCCATATTTGTACTTGCTTTGGAGTGACCTGAGTGCATGTGTAATGTGGTGGAACCTGCCACCCAACAGACAGTTCAAAGTGTCCTTCTTCTTGTTCAGCCTGGTGAGTGTGACGTCAGTGTGTCTGACAATAGAGTCACCTATTACAAGTGCAGTAGGTGTGTTGTCTAGCCCTAAGGGCAGTGAATGTGTGGCACACTGACTTTGTGAACCATGTGATATGTGGGTACTGTTGTGGGGTAGCACTTGTTTGGGTGTCTGCTTAAGAGGTGTCTGCTGCTTAGGCAGATATTATTTAGAGCCTCCGAATATGTATTTGTGTGGTAATGTATTTTGTTTGCTGTCGCTATAGGTCTATGTGAGACTGGATTCGTGGTGTGTGTGGTTACCTTCACCACCTGATAGACTGTGCCAGTCATGGGTCGAGAGAGCTCATCCTCCTGTTTGTCTATATAGTTGCATCTCTCACATATATCTGAGTTTGTTGGGAGGAGGTGAGGGTTGTCTGTGTACATAAGGCAGTTGTAACATTGCCTCAAAAGTCCGATATTCACCAGCCAGACTGGAGAGTACACACAAAACCAACCTTTGGACATGCCAGGATATTATGATGACATACTCTCTGTTGACTGATCAAAAGGGATCAGTAGGGTGTTAAGTGTGTAAAAGAGTATAACAGGGATTTAGTGCTCAGGTTTGTTGGTGTTTTGGAAAGATTATCTGCGAAGGAGTCCAGACAGAACCATGACACTTCCATCAGCTATGTCATACACAGCAATGTACACTTATATATGTCCTGAGTCAGGGCCAACTGTACCTGACTGACAATGCCGACATCCTGTCAGACAGGCCCATATATACATACCCACCTCCCACTGACAAATGTCCCTATCATCATACCAGGAGATATCATATGTAGAATGGGTAAACAGCTCCTTCCAAAGTCGAAAACATGGCATCAATTGGATTACATTGTTTCCCTATATGTGTCATAAGTGAACTACAGAACAAACAGACCCTGCACCTGAACAGTCTGTTGAGCCTCACCCTCTCTACAGGATCTGAAACTGTTGAATGTGTTACAGCAACATATGGCACACCCCACAAGTGTTGGTGCACAACAGACCATGGGAACTATAGTCCTATAAGCCTACGACATCTGATCTGCAAGGCCATTGAGACCATCATGACTGAAGTCATAAACAGAGCTATTGGAAGCCGACAAACACACAGCCCTAACAACTGTGGTATGATCATGGGCAGATCATGGTTCCCAAACCTGCTAGACTGTTTGCAAGGCAGCCACCCAGGACACACATCACTGAAGGGAGCTACACACGTCCCACATAGACTCTGAATAGCCCTTTATTAACATCACAGACACATGTTGTATCCGCAAAATCAACAACCTGTGCATAAATATGTATTGTCATATGAAGGAATGGCAATTTGTCCACAGAGAGATCACACAAGCTAAGAATTGTGGAGTCCTGTTCAGGCTGTTAACACCTGCTGACCCACATAAAACAAAGTGCACACACATTACCATGTCCAGTCTGATGATGACAGCATCCTACAAATATAGCAGGAGAAATGAAAGCACCCAATAAAGCATATAGCATGTCGTGTTAATGTGTATCTCTATAGTATCATAACATAATTAGATAGGGGTTTGAATCCTGTAATTGCTCAGTGTGCATGTGTGTGCGTGTGATCGCCTGTGAGAGGAGTGCCCTTCTTGGAGACTAGGAAAACACATTAAAAGAGGTAGATTCTTCTTTGGCAAGTCTGATGATGTCAGTATCCCACCAATACAGCAGTGGAAACAAATTTCACCAATAAAACATATAGCACGCTGTGTTAATGCGTATCTCTGTAGTATCATAGTTAGGTAAGGGTTTGAATCCTGCAATTCCTTAGTGTGTGTGTGTGTGTGTGTGTGTGTGTGTGTGTGTGTGTGTGTGATTTCCTGTGAGAGGAGTGCCCTATTTGGAGACTAGGAAAACACATTAAAAGAGGTAGACTCTTCTTTGGCAAGTCTGATGATGTCAGTATCCCACAAATACAGCAGTGGAAACAAATTTCACTAATAAAGCATATAGCGCGTCGTGTAAATGCGTATCTCTGTAGTATTATAACATAGTTAGGTAGGAGTTTGAATCCTGCAATTCCTTACTGTGTGTGTATGATTCCCTTTGAGAGGAGTGCCTTTTTGGAGATGGGAAAACACATTAAAAGAGGTAAACTCCTCTTTGGCAGGTCTGATGATGTCAGTATCCCACAAATACAGCAGTGGAGATAAAAACTCCCAGTAAAGCATGTAGTGCATCGTGTTAATGCATATCTCTGTAGTATTATAACATAGTTAGGTAGGGGTTTGAATCCTGCAATTGCTCAGAATGTGTGGGGGGGTAGTGTGTGTGTGATTGTGTGTGTGATTCCCTTTGAGAGGAGTGCCCTTTTTGGAGACTGGGAAAACACTTTCAAAGAGGTAATCTCCTCTTTGGCAAGTCTGATGATGTCAGTATCCCACAAATACAGCAGTGGAAATGAAAACTTCCAGTAAAGCATATAGCGTGTCATGTTAATGTGTATCTCTCTAGTATCATAACATAGTTAAGTAGGGGTTTGAATCCTGCAATTCTTGAGTGTGTGTGTGTGTGTGTGTGTGTGTGTGTGTGTGTGTGTGTGTGTGTGTGTGTGTGTGTGTGTGTGTGTGTGTGTGTGTGTGTGTGTGTGTGACACTGTTGGTCAATGCGTTGTGGGCTTTGCTTTTACAACTGTATGACATATCAGTAAAACAACAGTATGTGCATTGCACACTTCAGGTATCTGTGTGGCAAATACATATACGTACATGTGACCTCAATTGTTACCTGTGTGGCAAATACATATATGTACATGTGACCTCAATTAGTTCATAGGTGTGAAGCCTGCTTTCTACACAAATACATGTGTTACCATTGACAGTCTGTGCTGCTACTTCTCAGACCTTAGGTCACATATGTATGTATGTGGCAAGGCCAGCCACTGTAGTGATCTGTGGCCTAGGTCATCTGTGTCACACACACCCATGACAGTTTCTATAGAATAGTGTGAGTGAGGGTTCATGCCTGGGGTATATGTCAGACATGTTCAAACACAACACAGTCTGTCAATAATGGCCATTCATTACAGGTGTACAACACCTCCGTGGATATGCATACAGACCCCTTCATGCTTATGTGATGCACTGAGGGACATCAGCATACCTTTGGAAATGTGAATACCAAAGGACAGATGACATAACATGTGGCTGTATGTACACATCGGTACCCCTGCTACATGTTGTGGGCTACTAACAATGTGGTACTGTCAGGATACTATGTATAGTAAATGTGGATGACTATGCTATAGTTGGCTTATAGTTTTACAGCATGGGCTGGTCAACAGGTATCTGTCTGTATGATACCCTTGTGGAGGATAAGTGTCTCATCCGGAGAATGCATTGTAGGCCACTGTATGCATTACCAGATCTGGACAGACATATCCCTAGTGTGTTTGCTTGTACCTAGGATGGCTACATGCCAAACAGGAGTGCTCCCAGGAATGGGTGGCGGGCAATACCACTGGTTACTGGTATAGTATAGTACTGGAAGGACTCAAATGCTACTGTGTATCCTACATCTGTGTGTCAGTTCAAGACATCATCTAACGATTGGGTAAAATAAGGCTGTTGAGGTTAAGTATACTACCAGAATGCAAAACAATGACCGATATAAACAGTATCACCCACAGCATAGTGTCAAACCATGTCATACACACATGTGTACCCAAGTTGTAACATATGTGTAGTAAAATGCATACTGGCCACCAATAGGAAATATGAAGTGTTAACACTGTGTAATACAGGGCATGTCACCCTTTACGTGTCCACTATGCACATACATGCAGACGGTGCACCTCCACCATGTTCACAAATGTACACCTGCAAATCTGTACTGCACACATCACACACGTACCATCCACTCACCAACACATGCTGCCAGTACCGCACACATCAGCCAAGTGGCACATGGGCGGACAATACAGTCTTGGAATTAACACTGGTGTAAACAATACTACATTGATAATCATAGCTTTAATGCATCATGCATGCTCAGATATACCTACAAGGATATCAGTACACTTTGCTGTTGACAACATGCTAACATTGCTACACTGCTATTAGGTCACCCTGTGCATCAGCACCATGTAAGCCTGTTCCTGCATCATTGTCACAGATGACAGGAGGTGGCACAGTTTCATCATATGCACAGGGTATGTTATTGGTTTGCCAGAGCCCGACAATGACCAATCCAATTGACATGTATGTGTGTGTGTGTGTGTGTGTGTGTGTGTGTGTGTGTGTGTGTGTGTGTGTGTGTGTGTGTGTGTGTGTGTGAGGGACAACAGTACAGTATGGGTCAATGTTGGTGTAATGTGTGTGTGTGTATGTGTTAGCCCTAGGTGTTTGGTTTATGTGCATGGGTCTGCATGCACACAGTTCCACCTTGTGGCTGCCAAATATGAGAAGTTGTGGGACAGCCATGGACTGTACCTGCCAGGGTGTACAGATCACTGTCTCCGGCCATGGACACAGTACCTGTGCCTGCCAGGGGTGCCACGGACAGTATTGGGTACCAAGCCAGACTGGGTACTATCATCAGAGGCAGAGGGATGTCGACTAGACCCATGTCCCTGCTGGGACTGGCCAGAGCAACATGCACGTGGTCGTCTAGGACGGTCTATTGACAGCCCAGCCCCAACATTGCTGGGGCTGGTGCTGCCACTATGGGAGCGGCTGGGACTTGTGTGTCATCCGCAACCAGTGCCAGCTGATGATGTTGCTGGCATAAATCCACTTCAATGTTTCAGCCGTCCTGCACTGCCCTGGCACATGGACATTACATTGCGGAGGACATCTAGTGTCGCCCCCCCCAACGTCTATCAATGACCTCGGTGTAATTACGGATGGCAACAGCAAGGTCACAGGTACTGTCATTGATAGCAGTGTTGTGAGCCCCCTGCAGCCTTAGTCCCTGCCTGGTGTACCATTCCATACGTGCCTGTGCCTGCATTACAGCCCGGAACATAGCTGAGGTTGTGAGACCTGTGAAGGCACGTCTGCCAGGGGCATTACAACCAGCAGTGCTCCTACGAGAACCCCTGGACATATGCCTATGTGGTATCATTCCAGGTGTCTGGGTATGGCTGCTGTGTGGGGATGCATGTGCCATAGATACCACACTATCCTGGTCAATGCCTACTGTATGCTGTTCCTCTGCTAAGGCCATTGGTGTTGAGGGATGTATCGGCAGTTTGAATGTGCGCATAGATGGGGTGGACAGCTGTGTACTGTTGATTGGTGGACCAACGACAGACCCTGACAAACCTGCCTGTGCCACTACACATGTGTCATCATGTCCACTATTTGTGGCAGTAACTTCAGGTTCCCTGCTGCACTCATCCAACAATACCTCAGCACCTGTGAGAGGAAGACAGGAAACACACTTCACAATCTGTACAGGATGTTAGCACACATGAACACATGTGCACATGAACACATGCACACATGAACACATGAACACATGCACACATGCACACATGCACTCACGAACACATGCACACATGAACACATGAACACATGCACACATGAACACATGAACACATGCACACATGCACACATGCACACATGAACACATGAACACATGAACACAGGCATACAGGCACACATGCACACATGAATACATGCACATATGCACACATGCGCACATGCGCACGTGCACACATGAACACATGCACACATGAATACATGCACACAAATACACTACTCAGTCAAGTTGACACACACACCAACAGCAATACGGAACATATTCATTAGTGGTTGATGGTGGAGTACAGCATCACAAGCCAAAGAGTCCTATCACACGTGTCAGCATGCAAGGTGTGTGTTGCTCAACAGCATGCAGTGCAAGTGTGGAGAGTCCTTGTTGATAACAGTATAGATGTTGTTGATGCATGTGTGTTGTTTAATGATTGGCCTCACCTTGGAACACAATGTGTACATGGACACAACATTGCTGTGCAAGTCTGAAATGCTTTCCAATGTCCTGTGCACCATCACTCGTAGGTATACATACCATGGCTGAATGCGCACAACTGACAGGTGTATAGCAATGAATGCTATGTGTAGTACTGTAGTTACTGTAACTGGATGTAGTGTAGTACCATGAGCCATTATCAGGCAGCATCATGTGGTCACTCAAGGCCACTAATGTATGTCACACTGGCAACTATCTTGCTGTACCTGACCTGCACCACTTTGGCTACATTAACCATTTCACAGCCAGTCGTTACATATGTAAGGTGTTCAATAGGGAGCATTGCCTAACATGAATGTGTTGTGCGTTGAAGCGTGTCACACCACCCCATGATAGGCCTCTACCCCTTAGGTATTGTATGTGTGCTGTGTTGATGACATTTGGGATACCGGAGTATGACCTTACAGCAGTTGTCTGCATATGCCATTTGTATCATATTAACACTTACTGAATATGACAAAGTGGTGTATGTTGTGTGCATGTGTATTGACTCTGCCTATACAATATCCACTACAGTGTACCGCAATTGGTTGGGATGCTCTGTGTATTGCATGTGTTTGAGGTGGATACTCATGTTACTGGGATGTGCATAGTCCCACAGAAAACATGCAGAGCATGCATTATGTGTAGGTGTTTTACATGTGTATATGGCCTACAAGTCTCCTATGACATGCACATGTTATATGCTATATTAAATGTAGAACACTCACCAGCATGGGTGTGCTGTCTTGCTATCACACCAGAGGGGCCTACAAGGATATGAGACAGTTTGTCAGTGTCAACAACTATGGCATTGCTGCTGTGTGTTTACAATTTCACAGTAGTACAAGAGGTGACAGTCACTGGCATACAAATTATGTTCCAAATTATCAGTATTGCATGACACCAGGCTCAACATCTTTTGAATACACAGTACACATCTGATAAATGCATGTTCTAACAATTGATCTAACAGTAGTCTACAGATATGCCATGTTACCTGCACACTCTGTATCTACGTGCTGGGTGACTCTGGCCTCCATGATGACACATGTCTGTTGTACTGGTTGGCCAGGAGCCACCACACTGAGGAGCAGCTCTTCCACTCTGGTGAGGGGGGATTTGTTGATGCACCACCACCTGTGGCAAGCTGTTGTCTGTGGACATCGGTAGCATGCTGCCGGACATGTCAGATTAAATCACTGCAGTGATGGCATACCTGCTGATAAGTCCAGTTATGCATGCCTACATCATTCACCCGACGGACATCATCCTGCCACAGTGCAGTGCGCCCATGCTGGTCCTGGCTGGATCTGGAGAGCAGCAGGTTGTAATGATGTATCAGGGCATCAAAGATGACCTCCTCCTCCTCAGGGGAATAGGCAGGTTTCCTGTTGTGAAACATATTCCTGGAAGACAATAAAACAGTAATTGTGAGCAAGTCATGTGGCACACTTATGCTAAAGTACAGACATCAATGAAATGCCATATATAGCAACCTATTGGCTGTCAGTAGATACACACTTTTAATACCACATAGGACTGCTCAGCCCACAACTGCCTGACAGTGCCTGGCACATACTATATACCAAACCATGTTCTGCACAGCAACAAAGTGAAAACAGTATGTAAGACTATACAATAGTACATGGCACACTGTATGTGACACAATGCACTACCTAGCCACAGGGGGTGTATATGAAGCTAATGCATGCAGACATTTGTCATCCATTGAAATTAATGTAAAGTACAGTTACAGTACTACCAGTACACCACGCTACTTGTTGATAGCAAACCCCTCAGTAACAAATGTGCACATTCATCACTATAGGTGACATACTGCTGTACTACACTATGCATGTTGCTAGATATGCACATATATCCTGTGACACACATACCACCAAGGCCATGTTACAGGCATACCCACACATACATCAGACATACCTACAAGACACAAAGGTATGGCAACCCAGATTAGTTTTACCTGTGTAACATACAATACTGTGTGTCAGCACCTACAAAACCTCATGCCTGAGGTATGTAATGTGTGAGGACTACAGGTAACAAACAAAACAGTGTTTCCAAGCAATGTGGATATAAACCATACTGTGCTGTTTAGGCCTACAGCTTCAGGTAGTACTACAGTTCATACGGGATTTGTATTAATTAGTGTTAACAATCAATAAGCATACATGTACTGCTTAAGCCTACAATGGCACACTCCGGTCAACACCATGGGACTATGTCACACCGTATACCTTACTGCTTTTCCTGCCTAGCAATAGCATACGTATCTTTTGCTGGGATTAGAGCTACAACACTACATACCATGATATATACAGTTTCCCACTAGGCTATCACACATATATACAACTTTGACACATTCGCCTACACATTCACCATCACACCCAGTCAACCTCACATAACAAGTAATGCAACAAGTACATGCATGTGTGTATCGGGTCCTAGGTAGCTAATAGGCTATTATCCGTAGGGCCTATGGAAGCCTAGCCATATGGTACCCTGCCCTTCAACACCCATGTAATGTAGGTTCATGTGCCCCTGTCATGCAGAGCCACAGAGGTGATTCGCGGGTTGTGTTTCCTATCTGACATCCACTCATCATGATTATTCATGACAACTGCTAATGAGGACCTTCATTTGCTATTGATAGGTGGTTAGTTCCAGAGCATGGTATGTGTCTGAGATGACAATGTACCACTCCAGCATGTTCTGCTTTTTGACGTTACATGGTTTAGATCAGTACAGTGTGTAGTTTGTATGGAGTTTAATCTGTTTATATGGAGCATGTCTAACACCTGTGGGTTTGGCATAGTTTTGTATGTTAGGCAGAGGTTGCCTCTGGGTAGGCGGTATGTGACACAGTGTAGCTGTGGTTTTGTAAGACAGTCTGCATAGGGCATCTGTTTGAGTCTGGTAATAACTCTTTGTGAGGTATGTGTCTGGCATCTACAGTCGCTGTGCATGTCTTCTGAGGTACATACTAACAGGGCCAATGTACTCTATGATGGGGGTTATGACTTGATGAGTACAGTGGAACACTGACCTCTTTTTCCATGGATGACACACCTTTTCTGATGACATGTGGACCGTACTCAGTTTAGTGTGGCACTGTGATTATCAATAGAGACACTACTGTCCACCTGTGTCCCATAGTCTCTTATCACACTTTCAGTGCTGAGTAGACTACCACCTATGTGGTAGTTCATGGGTACAGGGTTTTTAACAAAAGGGACGGCAATACATTTACAATATTGAGCTTGAGAGTACATATGAACATCCATTGGTGTACATATAGATATACATATAGGCACATATACAGTCCACCTTTCATGGTGGGAATATCAATTATGCAAAGGTTGAGAGGGATGCAGTTATGTAATGATATTGCACAGTCTTGTGCAGAATGCATGGAAGGAATTCTCAGCCCATGTACCTTTAGCAGGACTCCCTATCTGGAAGACTAAAAACCTAACAAATCATACCTACGGCGTTTAAACACCACATGTCATATGCCAGCACTGTATGCTGTCTTGTTTTCCACACACTACAACCTACATATAAATATGCACATAACATCCTGCACCAACATATAAATGTCCACCCTTCACAAACAGTTGCAGTATGTCTCTTGCTCTATGCACATGTTCAGATGCTAATTTATCAGACACATAAATATCTCTCCATATGTGTGTGCCATACACACACAGGGTCCACACTGTTGTAAGTCCGTACACCTCACGGATGACCCTGTTGGGCCTTGCTACAACATGGACAGTTGTCACATGTGTGCATACAGTAATAGTACAGGGAGTATATATAGCTGCAAATGCTAACATTACTATACTAGCCTGGTACAGCAGTTGCCAATGCTAAGCTACACATTATGTGACTATCATGCATGTCTTACTCTGTCACATCCAAGTTTATATAGGTGTTTGCACTACTCCCCCAAGCTGCCATTATACACAGTACTGTACAGACTATAGATAACATGTTCAGATGTTCGACATATAATGCTGAGATACATATGTCACAGTTATGTCCCACTGCACACAGCTACACACTAATTTGTCCATGGCAGTAGTTATGCATGGCATCACTGCATACATACCTACTGCTGCCACATATGCATGTTTCAGAGTATGTACAGTACTATTCATAAACATCTACTACTTGCCGGTAACTACAAATCTGTTACATACCTGTTACTCACTTTCAGGTTCGTTTGTGTATGCTTTGACAATTTTTTTTTATTTATTAAGTAAAGTTTTTTACTAAGTTGTTATTATTGGTTATTAATTAAGTTTTTTTTCTTAATTAATATATTTAGGTTATAATTAAGTAAATATATTTTTTACTTAAGTAAAGATTTCTTTATTAAGTAATAAAGTTTGTCACTACTCTCCAGGAGTTCTAGATTTGCTGACACGTGCAATGTAATGATTGCATGTGGGGATAGCAAGTACAGTCTGCTTTTATAGTTATCTGCGCATGTGCATGTGATGCCCTCTGCACCAATTGGTGCCCAGCATTTGGTAAATGCATACAGACTGCTGTGTGGTAATTGCAGTACTCACTGCCATAGCAACCCAATGCTATAAATCGCTAAGGTATGTAGGCGTAGCCCTTTCAGATTTCCAGAGTGGGGCCCATGCTTGTTTGCTGTGGACACTGTTGTGCAAGTCAGAAGGTTGGTAAATTTCTTATATCTGAAGCTAGAGGTGTAGACAGTGATGTACATGTTGTACTCAGACCTGACTGTTGCCACTTGCAGTACAAAGCTATCAGTGTAGAGTTTAACTCACCCCTACAAATGTTTACACAACATTTATGTGACTATGTAGTTTCTTTTCTACTCATATAATTAACTGCCATACAAACATAGTTATTGAGAAGTATTCTTTTGGCACATGAACTGTTTGTGAACTGTTATACTGTGAATATTAATGTACTGACTTCTGCAGGGTTTGTGGTTTTATTGTTGACATTAGCACAGGGTTCACAGGACAACTGGACAGTTCCAGTACTGTGTATGCCTACCTACATCCTTGGTAGACCCTAAACACAGAAGTGTATTTAAAGTGTGGGGGGGCTTGCTGACATACAGAGATCATTATGTATTATTGTGTGAATGTTATCTTACTGGACTTAAAGGATTGGTGTGTACCTGTTAGTTTATGAAGGCAGGTGGTCTGCCTGCATAGTTCCCAACTGTGAACCTATCCAGATGGTTACACTGTTATTCTTTGTCTGTGCAACCCACAGGTGTTTTCATCACTAGTACAATGGTGCTGTTACAGTCAGTTGCTACCAGTACATGGCTACATCCTTTGGTATTTCTGTGTTGTACTCCTACATAAGGGTATGCTTGTGGAAGTCCTACCAAAGCTATTTGCAGAGTGTGTAACAGCAGGATAGTTGCTATGCCTGTGTGTTTGTGCTTCTGCCAGGCCTATGAAACACTCAGATACATCTTTGCATGGAGTCAGGGATAGGTAGTTAAAAGTGAAGTACGCCTTACACATAATTGAGGCAGTAAGTGTAGACTTGTGTGAAGCAGTGCATATGGATTAGTACTCCTTTTATGAAGTACAAGCGATGTCTACTGTTATTATTGTCAGTATTCATTGTGTAATACCCCACCTTTCTGACTGACGTCAGTACTTTTCAGAGGGATTCAGAGGGACACAGCTTAAATATGTTTCACAATCATGGACATCCCTGTAAAGTAGTCACAGTTAGGTAGTATGGCCTCTGCCCTAATCAGATTTGCCACTGTTTGTCCTGCTATGATACTGTTTGGGGGTTGTAAAGTGCCTCTGTAACATTATTTGCTGCTAGAATGGCTGCTTTTCATATCACACTCATGTAATGCATTCCACAACAATTGCTGGTAAAGATCCATAGAACAAGCTTCGTGATATGGCCTTCCTATTTTTCCTTTACATTCAGTCATTGTAATGCATGATATATTTATTTGAGCACCAGATTATTGTATATCTGCTGTGGCTTAGTGGTAATACATGCAGTCTATTGTGTCAATGGTCTGGGGTTCGAGACTAACAGAGGTATTTTATTTTGCTGCTGAGCAGAACAAGGGCCCTGACATAGAGTGACTGAGGCACTTTTAAGCAGTTGTAAGTGGGTTTGCGTGGGTTTGTGCAACGCTTAGCAATACTAAGCTAAGCACAGACATGCACACACTCGCATAATCCCGCTTACTACTGCTTAAAAGTGCTTACTCCCGCTAACCCCCGTGCTAATTTCTTTGAAAGAAAATAAAATGGGGAGATAGGAAAGTGGTGAAAAAGGGGGCACAAAGAGGGAAAGACAGTAGGGAAACAAGCTCGGGATATGCAGGACAGGTGTAAGGAAGGTCCATAGCTGCCCATTTCTTTACCAGCAACAGTTGTACATGTGCAATAACTTTGGAGTGAAATTTGAAGCCTTCCACCCCTGAGAGAGGGGTGAGGACAACAAAGTATGCTGTACTGCCAATTGGAATTATCAGTTTACATGTCAGGTGGACATGTGTGCGAAATGGGCAGCTATGTATGGGGCGTAAATTTTTTGTGGGTACAGATTGCCCTTTATTTTTTTTTTTTTCAGGTGAGAGTGGAAAGTGAGGTAGAGGAAGTAGGTATATTTGGGGAGATAGGTTGGGGAGGTAAACAGACAAGACAAACAAGATACATACGGGGCGGTGTATGACACATGGGGTGGGTGAACACAATTGACGGGGACGGATGTTTGGAAATCGCAAGCCCATGAACCCACAGATGGTAACAGTGGAACTGAGATCCCCACCCATGGGCAGTCACCACTACACCTTAACAGCCCCAAGGGTGGCTGTGCTGGGGGCTGCGTACGATGGGCAGGCTCACCCGTGAGACTCGCCACTCTCGCCTCGAGCTGGCATAGGGGATCAGCGACTGAAAGCTGGATCTCCCTACTCACCACAGCCTGGACCCTTTGAAGGGTGACAGGTGGCCCTTCTCTGCCCACACTTGCATGGGGGGATGAGCCCCATCCCCTGCAGTGCTTCCACCCGAAGGTGGCACAGGACCAATGGAGGAGGGGAGCCCAGGCTGGGCACCGGACCTGCTGGTGCCAGGTGCACTCGCCAGCTGAGGAGGGACAGGTGGGTCCGCTGGGACCAGCCTTCCCATACGTTCTGTGATTAGGTGTGTTTAATTACAACATAAACAACAGTATTCCAAATTAGTTGTAACAGCATGCAGTAATATTCCCATTAACCCAACACACCAAGGTTCCAACAGTTGAACAGCAAGCATAACACATGCATATATTGAACAACAGTGGACATTCCAACAGCATGCAGGGATGATTGGTGGCAATAGGCCACCATGATTGTGGTGTTTGAACAGGGCACATGCATCAAAGTGAATGCAGATATTTATAGAACGATAGGACATATGTCCCAAAAATGTTTTGAGATTACACATACCCATTGAGTTGTGGAATTGCATTGTTTATGCACATACAGTAGGATGTTGCAAGAAACCTCAATTAACATCTTATAAGTACTTTTAGTCTACACTACATTCCTATTGACTGCAGGTTTATATCCCCTACATGTATTATTAAACTTGGCAACATGCATTAGGTTGTCTAATGGGTTTGGCTAGTTCATTATATACCTGACCTATATCTGACATACTAATTGTCCAAGATGCAGATGCTACTGCTACATATTTATTGATTGTATTTATATTTCTTTATCTACATATCTGGATGTGTTCACATGACATTTTCAGTTAGATTTGTACATAACCCTACATTTTGTGTAGCACACTCACATTTCTAGGGATCTAATTAGCAAGCTACTCATGTGCCAGATTTACTTATGCATGCCAGCCAGTAACTGACTGTTAAGGACTGTATATATGCTTCACAGTTACTAGCACTTCCATCAACCACTTTAGATGGGACTGCCCAACTGTGGGTTACCAGCACTTATTAAAACAGTACTATTTGTATAATGCAAGGGTACAACAACATTTCAAAGTAAGTGACACAGACACACTCCAGGTTTTATACCTTTATTAATTACATTACACACTTTTCCACAGGCTATCTCCTTTATTTGATATTACAGTGCATATGGAAGACATATTCAAGACATATTATACCTTTATTAATAGGTTAGAACACTCTTTTTCAGGCTCGCTCACTTATTTTATATGACAGTACCTGCAGAGATATTATTCTGGACATATTTTACCTTTCTTAATGGGCTTCTACACTCTTTTTCTGGCTCTCTGACTTATTTTATATAACAGTACATGCAGAGGAATTATTCAAGGCATTTTATGGCTGTATTATTGGGCTATAACACTTTCTTTCAGGCTCTCTCACCTATTTTATATAACAATACATGCAAAATAATCACTAACCTGCCTGATGGCGCAGCCTTAGCAGCCTATCTGCATAGGCTTGCTGATTCGCAGTACGGACACCTGCAGCTGTGAAGTAAATGAAGGGATATTGAGACATACCTATCCATTATACAGAATCAATTAACATTTCTTACATACTGCATTCCATGGCTACCTACCCAGTATTGGGGCATCTTGCATCCCACGGGCCTCCTGTATCCATTGGTTCAGTAGGTCCTGCTTCTGTCTCTTCAGGTCTGCATGGTGGTGATGGACCAGCTCACCAGTCTGAGGAACACCTGTGACACTGGTGAGGTCATGAGCTAACCGGTTCCAAGCCTCTGCCTTGTACTCCGTCCCTTGGAACTGGCCCTGCAGGAGTCTTGACTCATGATGGTGGACAAGGAGCCAAACCATATATTTCGACTCCTCGATGCTCCGTTGTGTTCGAAAGTGTGTACCCACTCCAGCACCAGCCATTCTAACTGCAGATGGGAGCTACAATCAGTTATGGCAAGTATTCCCGCCTATGGGGATTAAATATGCTGCATTTCCCGCACTTTTTTGTGATTGGCCATTTTTGAAAATTCTCAGCTGACTGTAGACCTGCTTAGTAATGGTTAATCTACCATTTATAATTATATGTATGTTAACAGTGGCTGTTTATCCTAAGCTGTCATGGCTTAGTGGTTCTGTACTTTAATTATGGTGCACAGAGTCCTGGGTTCGAACCTTGTCATTGCATTTTATTTTACTACTGTCCAGACAGGCTAGGGGGTGTGGCTGTGTTTAGGCAACTTTGCTCTACGTTGCTCCACGTTGCCCTACGGTGCACTGGTTGGCGTGATGCGCACCTCTGCGCAAACCTATTGCGCTGGGTAAAGCACTATTTAGCTATGGGCAACTCTATTGCACTGGGTAAAACGCTGCTTAACTACGGGCACCTATATTGCGCTGGGTAAAGCGCTGCTTAACTGCGGGCAATTATATATCAGGATCCTTTATAAATATATATTTTGTTCACTGATACATAGGCCATTTCAATGCTTTTTAGTAAGATTTTAATCATATATGTCAGGAATTATTTCATATACTAATTTAGAACATAAATAGGAAGGGGAGTGGTGGGACTCGAACCGTGAATGCCTCCTCTTTGTGCGAATGCTCTACCATTACGCTATTGCTATTTGGCATAATTTGCATAAACATTCCTTCTTATGCTCTTCCATGTCGGGATTGCTAACTGCAGCTAAGCAATGGGCACACCCGCGCACACACGCGCAAATACGGGCAGCTATATCGGGAATTAGAAAAAAAAATGTAATGTTTTACTTTTTATAACTGTGCTGGGGGTTTACAATGTCAGGGAGTGTGGTGTTGGGTACATGGACATTTGAGCGGACTCGCTCTTGTGTGTTGACATTTTGCATTTCGGACACTTGCAGGGGCATGGACCTTTAGACTGCTCGGCAGTCAGACACGCCCCCTGCTTTCCTGCACAGTCCGTGTTAGACTTGCAGTTGAGTCAGCATGACCTCATGAATATTCATGGCATGCTGATGTCATACCATTCAACTGCAGCCTCCAAGTAAGACTTATTTAGTCTTACACGGAGGGTTCGTGAATCCGGAGGTTTATCTATATTTCCAACTCTCTTATCTATTTTTTTTATTAAATCCATCATTTTTTGTCATTGAATTAAATTCAGATGTAATACAAAAATATTCCTGTTATAATATTATGTTGCTATTGAATGTGCTGTGGATTCCACATCAAAATATTCTTTTGTTTTTCATTTGTCTATATAAATGTAATATCTTTCCTTGTGCTAACTTTATTCAAATCAAATGTACTAAATTATTATATTGTGTTAAGTGAGAGAAATGTAGTTTATCTATATGTATACTTGTTATTGCAAAATTATGATATTTTGTTTTTTATGCACTTGTTTTTGCCAAACAGTTCAGGCCTGGCTTAAAACAGTCTGCAGACAAATTCTTCCACCCAGGTAACAAAGATAAATAAATAAGTAAGCATGGGCTTCGTAATATTTGAATTCCTGCTTTATGCATACCATTTTTCATAGTTGTAGCACTTGCTGTTGAAAGAGACTTTACTGTGGAGGAAGTAATTGAATGGGAAATTCTAAAAATAATATTCACAAAAATCAACCAAAGTCATCAAATTAAAAAACATTTAATTTAGTTAATATGCCAGGCACTGGTAAGTTTGTTTCTGATATTCTGAAGTAAACTTATTGACACCCTTACACTGCTTTTGGGGAAGGCTAGCAATAGCCCACAAAGACATTTTTGTAACTGATCCAGAACAGAAACTAATCTGGTCTTCACAGGAGTAAGGGTAGGGTCAGCATAAGGATGATATAGTTATAGTCCCAAAGGAAAATATTTGTAGGATCAGGATGAAGGACATAACTCAAAGAGGAACATTTGCAGCTACTGTTGTAGAGTTCATCACTATTTTATTTATTTATTTATTTATTTATTTTATTTATTTATCTATCTATTTTTTATCTATCTATCTATATATTTTTTGATCAGGTTAGTCCCACTAGGCCTATTTCCAAGGGAGAACCAAGGTGGTATTTATACTACTAGGGGAAATTTGTCCAGGGCATCAGAAACTTACCCTATTATTTTCAATAGATGCTGGGGGATCTTTTACATCCACCTGATCTACCAGCAACTCAAGCAGATGGGGCCTCAGTTTAACATCTCATCCAAAGGCTTTGGTTCCAGCATAGAATGCCATGGTTTAAAGAGTGGGCTGCCATGTTTCAGCAAGTATACCAGATAGCTTCAGCTAAACTGAATTATTCTTTGGAAAACATTTTGCAACTAAATGGTTTACTGATTTGGAGTTTCAAAGAAACATTTGGAGTGGATGGAAAACCATGTGTTAACACAACGACAGAGACTCAACTATCTGAACCTAAGAAGAGAATGCATCTAGCAAAGTCACAATATGTTTGTAATGTATGAAGATACTAGATTGGGTATGGAGATGGGGATAGTTAAAAGATAATAACACAGTATGTTACTAGGAAAATTAAGTAATATACAGAAGGTTCTGATTGTTCTCCAATAAATCTGAAGTTAGAAACAAGGTCCTTAAGTACAAGTAAGTCTGGATCATAATATTATAATTGTCCTATTCATAATATTTGTGCAAAAAAAAAGATGCTGGAAGAATCTGCAAAGAAATACAACCCTCTGCCTTACCATATTCCACTTAATGTTCTTGAAAAAGGTATGGAGAAGCACTAGTGTCATGTTGGAGGGAATGTCAGGAAACCTGACATCAAGGCAAGAGAAAATGTTAAAGCCAAGAAAAAACTCCAAAGGATTATTTTTTTATGTTTGTTTCCTGAGGTAAGGTACTGCTGTCACTGGACCGATATCAGGCTTAGCCAAGTGGTACAGAGATACCACGTAAGTCCACAAAATGGTAAACTCAAAATAAATCTAAGGAACAATAGGAAAGCAGGAAACAGCAGAACAACATAAATACTGTGAAAAATATTAAAATGAGTTGTTGGAAATCAAACAAAGCTAAAAATAATAGTGTGATAAAAACAAAGTATTTATGATATATAGAAGATTTTGAAGCACAAAGAGAAACGTAGCCACAGCTGAAAGCAGCATGTTTTCAAGAATGACAGTCAATGTATGAGAAAGTGAAGTACTG